>NW_015150574.1:401460-411586 GCF_000732505.1 Cyprinodon variegatus
ACATTTTAAGCAACATAACAAATTGACACTGCTATAAGTGTACTTTATTACTTATTAACAAACAAGCGGCGAAAAAGAAGTAACACTGCCATATAGAGTGCACTGAATTGAATCTCTGGTATCAAATCACTGATATCCTATCCAGCTAATTAGTTAATATCAGAGCCGATATCTGATCCAGGTATTGGATCTCTAGTAATTTGAATGTGGAAAAGGAAAAACTTTATTGAATTAATTCATTATTTTAGTTCTATAGTGAACAAAAATGCTCCTTGAAATGCTCCATAAAGTTTCAAGCAGTGACGTTGATGTTCACGTGCTACAATGTCTTAACTTCACACACCTGCTGATTATCTCATTAGCTAACACTCAAAAGCTTTTTGTGGTTGTAACAAGAAGATTTCCCATCAACTGAAACATTTTTAAAGAGTAAACCTTTTCTGTTAAATGGATCCTCATTATCTGGTTACTTTTATGTTGATGATGCAGTTTTGGCCCCCTCTCACAGTGTAAGAATATATGATGAGGTCTGTGTGTATGTCCATTAATTCAGTAATTACTCTTCTGCCCCTGCTGAGTAAGGACCTGCATCTGCAGCAGGAAGCTGTGGTGAGCCACAAAACTCTTATTGTTGTGTTGTTGTTCACCCTCTTTTAGAGTTCAGCTTTGATTTAGATTTGCACATTTAACTTTGTGGGGAAAGCCAGAGTTATAAAAACACTCCAAACTAGGCTTTTGTTTCAGGTTATATTAATAGATATTTGAGGTCGATGGAGAGTTTGATACTAACACTGATGTAAAATTTTCTTTTTTGATCTTTTCCTCTAGTCTAAAGTTGGAATGTGAAAAACTGGCCAGTGAGAAGACTGAGATGCAAAGACATTATGTAATGGTAAGTCTGACTGCTGCTTGTGTCATTCTTAGTGCTTGATTTAAAAGAAGGAGCGTAACCTTTTTTTTGCCTGTGCTTTTGACAGTACTATGAAATGTCATATGGGTTGAACATAGAGATGCATAAACAGGTAAGAAGCTTTTTTTTAATTAAAATGCAAGAGAGAAAAAGCCTCATCATTTGTCTCAGAGTAACAAGATCAGTACAAGTTTTTGTTGTATATGTGCATTAACCAATAATAGATCAATGTAGTTGGAATTACAAGAAAAGAAGCGTCAGCTGTATAGAAAATCCTCTATAGTATTTTTAACATTAATATACCTTTTTTCTGCCTTCCACTTGCATCCTTTCTTTAGATGGCTCTGATTTTGCAGGAAATCTTTTCAAACTACAGGGTTCGTATGCTGTCACACTGTAAGAAAAGAATAATTAAGAATATTCAAAAATTCAAAACAACCTTATGCAGTAAGAATTTTGTGTTCTCTCAATGATCGACCACTTGATTGTTTCAAGTTTAAATTCATCGTTGTACCAATTGCTTTTAGTTTGTTTGGCTTATTCGCTCAACTCTAAATTCATCATCTTGCCAACAGGAATTTGCTTACTGACTGAATGGTGTTATTCACAAAAGTACATAAAACTAATTAACTACACAGTAAATTTTAACTTTGGTCAAGCATTTTTACTAGACAAAGTACGTACATTTTTTGATAAATTCATAATATTCGATTCCATGTTTTTCTTACTTTATTGAACTGTTATCAAATTGAAATTCCACAGTTTATAATGGACAAAAACATTAAATCACACCAGGCTAAATACCTACACAGCATAACATTTAACAGCCTAAAATAAGTTAACAGTGGAGTAAATCATGGGAATAGAAAATGAATGCACACAAAATTATTTCAATTTCCAGTCATATTCTTTTTTAATAAGAACACATCCAATATTTGTCACTCCAAATAAATTGGACGTACTCTTATGTCTGCTGGTTCCTCATCTACTAGTCTTGAGTTCGAGATTTTAAGCCCAGTTATGTTGGAAATCATTAGTGAATAATAAAATAAAAGTGTGAGATGCATTGCGCACAGATCACCTACATGGTAGACAGATAAGGACAGAGAGAAACTCTTAGATTTGAAGACCAGAAACTAAAATAAGTAAAACAGCATTTCAATTCCCATCTTGTTTATTTTCTTTTTTATAGTTTTTTTTATTTTTATTTTAAACTTAACCGTTGCATTTTTGGATTGCAAATACGCCAAACACTTGGCAGGAAATGTGGATTTTTTTTACTAAAAAAAAGTATTGAATTGTTAAATTGAGACTGTTTGGAAACCTAGAGACTAAACCAGTTGCAAAAAAATTGAAGCAAAGATTTAATTTGGTTTTTATTATTTGGAAATAAAAGAATATGAAAAATACAGGTGCACTGATTTTATCTGTAAGGTTGAGGTTTTGCATGCATTTTGAGTTCAAATTGTTGTTTTTATGTTGTTGTTTGAAATGAAATTTTAATGGTGGTAAACAGGATCTTATATCATTACATGGTTGGATTAGAGGTTTTTAACAAAAATATTTCATAAAAAAAAGCAGTTGGTTAAAAATGTGAATCTCAGCAAATAGAGATAACCTTCAACACAAATGCGGCAAATGTTTTCACAAAGACTGCTTCATCTTTATAACCATTCTCTAAAATATATCTCTATTCTTAACTGCTTGGAAGATTCAGCAGTAAACATGGTTTAAAGAAAATGGCTATAAATTGCTTTGTTTAATAAGTTGGTAAAGTAAGGAAGGAGGAGGGGCCAAGTTTTAATGTGTGAATTGATGAGTGAAAGAATTGACCCTAAGCATTGAAACCCATTTGAAACTTTACACAATATACATGCATTACATGCTAACATAACAAATTGATGTCATATCATTATAGCATAATGTATGAAACTGTGATTGAGTTAAAATTATATGAAGCTAGAGATAAGGAGGATACTATAACTTGCTTCCTAAGTTACTTACATACACTTACATACACTTTTACACTTTTCCTAATGTTACCTTGATGCAAACAAAGATACACTGCAAAAATCAAATTTCATCTGTTTCATAGAAGAAGAAAATGCATCTCAGCACACTGCATTAAAGTTAAAGTAAGAGGACTCCAGCCAGCATTGTTTTGGATTTTATTTTTGCATGCTAAAACATACAAAAAAAAGCTCCTACTATGAAGGTAATCTTATTTGGTAAAAGAATGTGTAAAGGAAAAGAAAAAAGAACAAATGTTAACCTTAAAAATCCTATAAAGACTTTAAAGCAACACCTGGTCTATTTTATTTTGTCTCGTTTGGTCACTTGGTGAAGCTGATAGCCATTTCACATTCGAATAAGAATTTCATCAGCTTAATTGAACAAGATAATGGGCTGAAAAATGACTGCAGCCAATAAGGATTTGGCCTTTAACGAGCCTTTGCATCACTGCTGCTTTTTTTTCCCAACTTCAACACGGAGGGTCATTAGCATAAATGTCTGTGTTAACCACACATCAGCCGCCACGATAAATGGACCACAGCTAACCATCCACACATTCATCTCTGCACAAATAGCGTGTGTGTTGGTTTGAGAAGATGTGATAAATGCTTGGCCTTTGTCTTGCAGTGTATGTGTGTCTCTCTGTAACTATCCAGCCTGTTTACTTTGCTGTGTGTGTGTTTGTGAGAGTGTTTAACAGCCCATACTTACCACCAGTGTTTACAGAGTGTGGATGTTTTCGTGAATGTGTTTGTCTGTAGGCACACTTTAGATGTTTATTCAGTTTTGCATTCACTATTTGCAAATCTGTGCACATGCTGGGTGCGTATGCCTTTTACTTTTTGTGTTTACTCTCACCTCAACATGCACACCCAAACACACACATCCCCTCCACAACACACAAATGCCGCTTTTTTTTAAACCACTGGCACACTAATCATAGTTGTCGGATGAAATATGGGGTGTCTGCTATAAATCCCGGCCGCCCGCTGCTGTTTGTGGGCGCTGCACGTGCTGCTGTGTGTTGTTGTGTTTGCATGGACAGACAAAATGAGAAGCGGTAAAACGTGGCCTGCAGCTCTGTGTGGTGCCGAATGATTTCTGTCAGGAGAGCGAATCCCTAATTTCTGCCAGCAGTCTGTGGGTTCATGCATCATGCAGTTGTGTGTGGGTGTGTGTGTTTGGAGTATTGGAGGCAAATTATTTAGACTCTTCCTCCAGCATGCCTGGGTATTACTGTGTTAGTGTGCATGTGTTTGATTGTGCTTTGTGTAGATGAATGAATAGAAGAGACAGAGGTGTTTCTTTGGCGGTCTCTGGATTAAGGCAATCAGCAACCACTTCCAAGAGAGTCGCTAATATTGCTTGTTTAGCATTTTCTGAGGGTAATAGGCCCATTGATTTTTGGCTCTGCTCCCTGTTTTATTTACACAGAAGGGCTTCTAGTGCCCAGGGGAGAGAAATGTACCGAGGCTCGTTAAAGAGAAATTGACTCGTAGATGGAGGAGAGGACAGGACGGGGAGGATGCTCACAAGACTGAGAGAGGACAGCTAATCAATTGCAAATTAGTGAGGCTGAAAGAGAAATAAAGCAAAGCGCAGGATGTAAGGAGAATAAAAGATAGGCGGAACAAGGACAAAGTGGTGATAGAAGCAAGTTAGAAGACTTTAGATACTGAAGACTGACAGAGATTTGAATTATGTGTGACACGTTATATCACTGCAGAAGTTTGGCAAACTTTTTTTTGTCTTGGGACAGACTGTTTTCAAATTGTGGTTTGAACAGTAAAAAAAAACAACAAAAAACTGAAAAACATACATAAAATGTAAAAAATATTTTTTTAAAGGACAGATTTGATTACACATTTAGCTCATTTACAGAACTATTTTCTATTTTTCAATCTCATTTCTCTTAATTAGACATTTTATAGTAAATCTGCTCCTTTTGACTAAATAAAGTAGGTGGTACTAACCCATAACCTATTGGCTGGTTTTGTCTGTGTGATGTCAATTACAATATCATTCTTCTGCTTCCCTCCACCACAAACTATAAACAGTCCCTTCAAAACTAGAATAAAAAAAAAATCTTATTATCAACCCATCAGGGGTATGAAGAACAATGATAGATACTGAGCTATACAGCAGAGTTGGTTAAAATAATGCTCTTTGTAGCTTTATTCTGAATTTTGTGCGCAAATCTATCAAATTGTGTGACAGTTTTTACATTTATTTTATTTACAAGAGACCTTTCACTACTGGGTATGAAAAACAGTACCTGCTTCAGATTCCTCACATTCTGGTGTACCACCTTTGTTGGGAACAACTAATATCAATGTATTGTGGCAGTCTTCTACTTTGCTGTGGGATAATTTTATATTTTTACTAGCTGCATTGTTTTAATTCAGCCTCAATGGAGGCTTTGGTTTTAAAGCAAGGTAAAGCTTTTAAAGCATAGACCAGGGGTGTCAAACTGGTTCCAGAAAGGGCCGTGTGGCTGCAGGTTTTCTTTCCAACCAGGCAGTAGCACCAGACTCCATTCATTTCATCATGTTCAGATTGGACTCACTTGATGAGATGAATGGAGTCTGGTGTGCTATTGCTTGGTTGAAAAGAAATCCTGCAGCCACATGGCCCTTTCTGGAACCAGTTTGACACCCCTGGCATAGACTGTTAGATTTAAGTCCAGACTTTTAATATGACATTGCAAACCTTTTTTTTGTTTTAACTATTCAGAGTTAGATGTGTTGTATTTCTGAATATTTAATAATATATTATTGTCTAACCCTGTTTTTTTTTTTTTTATTATCTTTTTGGTGCGACGAACTAATAACCAGACACCAGACAGTTTTAAGATTTTCTGCCAAATTCATGATTATCTCATTTACAACAAGTCGTCCAGATTGTAAGACAACCTGCAGCCATTCAGACACTTAGGGATTGGGATGATGATTTTGTTGTATAAATGTCTTGTCTCTTGCTTGTTATTTAATTACAAACTCCGACTGTTTTTTTTCAGGGTTCATTTATTACCTTTTTAACATCAATTTTATTTATCTATTTTGATTTGGGTTGATCATTTTTGTGGGTCTTTGAGAATGATTCAGTGTGGTCAGACGGTGTTTTATAGAGCAACATTAGATACGACTGCCTTTTTTCCTTTAAAGAAGGAAAACTACTTTTTGTAACATCTGACAAAGTTTATTAAATTATCAGGAACATTTAATCAAGACAAAAAAGTAAAAACAGTAGACATTTGGAAAGGAGTTTGATTTGGTTTATGGCTGAAAGGTGAACATTTGCACTACTTTCAAGTCATGCACAGCCTTACTGTAAGTGTTTTACTTCCAGAACTTCTCTTTATCAGTTTCATCTTCCTACAGCTACTCAAAAAAAAAGAAGTGTCTCGAAAACATGATACCAAACCTTGTTTACAATGTGTTCAAGATGACGTACATTCTTAGTTTGTTCACAGGTGAAGTTTTCCAAATGGACAAAAAAATATATATATATATTAGATCTCAATTCACCACTGAAGCTTCTTTCACATGTTAATCATCCAATGCTTTGTGGACTTCCCCATGGCTGCACCACTTTGTTTGTTAATTAAAGTCCTATAAGAAATATGATAAAAGCTGTGGTTGTAATGTCGCAAAACGTAAAAAAAGGAAAAGGAAAACCTTTGCAAAACCTGCTCTATAGACTAGTATCTGTAAAAAATAAAAGATGGAAAAAATAACTTCAAACTGCATTAATGTTTTACTGTTTGACTTGACAGATAAAACAGATAATCATACAATTATATATATATAATTGTATATATATTGATATATATATATATAATATATATATATTCTTATGCTAAAAAAATACTCCTGGCATCATCATTATCCATTGATGAAAAAATTGTGCTTTCAGAACCGCTTTTCTGACTCTTGAAAACAGATTTCTGGTACAATAAACAGGAACTTTACTTCTTTGTAGCCTGATGATTTAACATCACTCTTTGTTTCATAGTAGATTTCAAGCATTTTCTACATTCGCGTAACTAGTTTTACTGATCACTTCATACATAACTATCTGTTTGTCAAAATCAGTAAACATCTATGTAACGATAACAACAGTGTGTCTTCTGATTAAGGAGTTCAACTGAAGCAAGAACTGCTCAGAGACAGCTTCCTAATGCTTTTTATATTCTGTCTTTGTCCCCTTCCATTATTCTCGCTGCTTCTTTCACACACCCACTCAAAACACAGAGGATCACAAGGGAATATAGACTTTATATGGTGAGGTCCATTAGGTGTATTAGCTGGTGGTGAAAAGTGGTGCTGATGTGGTGCTTACAAAGCTCCAAAGGGGAGATGGACATTTGATCTTGTATCTGACCCTGTCTGACTCCAGGGCTCCTGCCTGATCTAATTTCAGTCTTGTTAGGAGGTAAAGTGGGACTATTTCAGAATGTTCTCTTTGTTTATTGACATTATTGTGCCTGTTGAGTGTATTTTTGCTGACAAGTTTTTATTGATGGCTTGCCAGCCTTTCATAAATAAAGAAAATTCTGTAATCCAGGAAGTAAAGGCGCATAAAAGTTATTTGTTAAAGGCAAATAAACAGAGATGGAATGGCATGGATCTTTGTAATAAACCAACTTTATTTATTTGTATGATTAAGCTGTTAAAAAACTGATGTTTCTCCTGATGTTTTTGCTTGACTTCAAATAATAATTTAATTTAGGATTGAATTCTCACATACCTTACAAAAAAGTTTTGAAAGGAAATCAAATGCCCACAAGCTAACCTCAGAGGTTGTTGCAGCTTGATGTGAAACAAATCGATCTGCTGTATGTCCTAACCTTTAGGAGTCTCTGTTCAGTCGTTTTTGATTATACATTCTCTGTTGAGCCAGTGACAGGTCCGGGTCAAAGCCCTAGTCCTAACAGTAAAAAAAATAAAAATAAATAAATAAATATACTAGAAAAAATGCTTGGATCCTTCCCCCCTCCTTACAAAGAAGCATGTGGCCAAATGCCTGACATGTTTCCACTTTGGCCTGCTGTCACACTGGTTTTCACCTGGTGTAAAATGTCACATGTAATTGGTTGTGTCGCACAGGGGAAAACTATCATTTTCTGCCTCTTTTTAGTTTGTTTCCACTGCCAAAGGTACATCATTGAGAATCTGTGTAAGGGGTGAAAGATTGATGGTTGATTGAAAGTAAGTCTTTGACCCTAAAGATTTGAAGCTCAGAATACTATGAATAATTTTTTGCATAAACGAAAAAAGTAAGCTGTTAGAAGTTGATTTCTGTAATGCTATAAAATTTCCTCCAATGATTATTTAGAGAAGTATGAATAGTTTTTCACTGGCTTTTTTAAAAATAAAATGTTTTAAAAAATGGTCTTTTTTTACATGCTGTATGGTGGATGAGTAGGTAGTAGGGGTGGGTAAAATAACTGAAGAATCGATGCATCGCAATTATTACATGCAAAATTCATAATCGATGAGGGAGCTCCTCAGAATCAATTCACCTCCTGACCGTTTGGGGCGCTGTGTGCACTGTTCACAGAGGTGAAGGCTGTGTTGGAGTCGCTAAAGGCTGCTGAAAGAGTCGCGCTGACATGCGATGGCTGGACTTTGAGAGTGACTGACCCCTAAATAACCATCACTTCTCATTTAATATCAGATGAGTGGGAATTAGTTTCAAATGTGCTTCAGACCAGGCCGCTTCACCGAAGTCACACAGGGATCATGTTGATGGAGGCATAGCGAACATGTTGATGGAGGCCATAAACGAATGGGGCATAACCGGAAAAGTAGCCGCTGTTGTTACAGATAATGCTGCCAATATGCTAGTTGCTGTCGATATCACTGAGCTATTACATGTTGGCTGCTTTCCCCATGTGCACAACTTGGCATCCTAGGCTGATCTTAATACTCCTGGAGTCACACGGCTTCAAAAATCAGCATTGAATTGAATCGAATTGCATCGGATCGAATTGCAACAGCAATAATCGAAATCGAATTGAATCGTGAGGTTCTTAACAATACCCAGCCCTAGTAGGTAGTATTTTTTTCCTTGAGAGGAATAGCCTAAGTCCTGGGTGTGAGAAAAAACTGTTGTCTTATAGATACTGCTGGTCTCCCATTGCATGGTTGAATTCTCTCCAGGTACTCTGGCTTCCTCTCACAATCCAAAAACATTTCTGTTAGGTCAGTTGCTCTTAGACTATGGGCTTGAACAGTTGGGGAAAAGTTGTGTTGGGGAAATATTTCTCAGAAATTACTTACAAGATTGTCTCAATTTTTTAAGAAGTATTTTCCTTTAACTGTGTAAAACAAACACTTTACTACTTCATAGCTTTGTACAGAGCATCCAGATGGGCAAAAATATGTCTGTATTGTTTGTACTGTATAGTGGGTGTTTTGTTGCCGTTAACATTATACGATTAAATCTGAGATCTTTGAGTTATGCTTATTTAGAAGTTAGGATAATATAAATTCTTAGTTTGTCCTTCACAGGTGACGTTTTTCATATGGATAAAAAATGGAAAAGTTTTTAGATCTCTAATTTAAAAAAATTATATAAATTCTTAGTTTGTCCTTAGCTATTGTAACTGTAGCTGTGGAGCCAAAATTAGCCTTCTTTTAAGTAGCCAGTTCAGTGCCTCATTGAACATCCAACAAGCTTTGCATTCAGCTTAAGTTGCGTCACTTGCTCCTTTTCACAGCTTTATAAATATTAATCATGGCCAACACTTAACACTAATGTTCCCTTGAGCAAGGTACTTAAACCCCAGCTAACAACCTCACTGGAGAATCATGGAGGCCAATATGTATGGGTGAGTTCCCTGGCGTGCAGAAATGTGAATAGGAGTCAAACTGAAAAAGGGCATGTGTGCTCAGCACATCTTGCCTGTATAAAGATTAAACATAAAATGAAAATGTCAGTTTTTTAGGTTTTCTCTGAAAGAGTGTGCCAATGCAGTCCGGTGTTATTGGCACATGAGAAATATTTTTTTCTAATAGTCCCATTCCATTATACAACTATCCATTATACCTATAACATTGCTATATGTTACTTAAAACTATACAGTATATGCTGTGTTAAGAATGTATCAGTCCTGTAGAACACATTCTTATGCTTGTTGAGGAAGGACAAAGATATAATGCAAAAGTACCTTACTGATGTTTAAGTCTGTTTCATATA
>NW_015150574.1:411891-415628 GCF_000732505.1 Cyprinodon variegatus
TATATATAGGACGTAAGTTAGTCTGGCTTTGATCAAAATCATCTTGACTAACACATCCGAAGAAAAAAACTACATCATAGATTTTAAAAAGCCATGAAGTCAATATCATGTATTCAATTCAGACTATTATCAACTAATATATTGTTTTACTCAATAATAATCAGCTATTTTTATATTTCTGCAGTAGCGATGCATCTTATCGATTGACAAGTGATTAATTGAGAATCTGACATTTTCTTTAAAACTTAAAAATGTGTGTTTACTAGGGCTGCAACTAACGGTTATTTTGCAAATCAATAATCTGTTGATAATTTTTTCGATTATTAATCGGATTGCCAAAGATTCCTTAAAGAACATTTTTTCTGAAATTAAACCAGGTGAAACTTTCCACTTGAGGAGTTCTGGATAGAGCATATTGCCAGATGATGAGTTTTATTTTTATCTTTAATGCAAAATTTGTGCATATTACTTTTACAATTTTAATATAATTACTCCTCTAAGTGGGTTGCTCTGTCAGCTAAAGGCATGTTTTAGAGTCTCTGTACCCCAATTCTTAATTAGTTGATAATTATTTCAATAACTTATTAATCACGATTAATCTAATTAATTGTTTCAGCCCTAGTTTTTACAATATGCTGATTTTAAAAATGCACTGAATTATTATATTGAAAGTACTTTTTGTGCAAGCTGAATGAATTATTAGAAATGTTTTCTTACACATTACATATTAATAAGAGATAACCGTATTGGGTACTGAATAAAAATAGTGGAATAAGATAAGTGAAACACTTTTGATTTCCTTCGTTTCTTATATACAGAGATGTAAAACTATCATTAAAAGATATATGGCTTTGTTACCTCTTCCTTATGAGGTGGACAGTAACCGTGATATAGCTCTGTGTTTTGAGTATTTCAGTGCCAGAAGACACTGTGTGCAATACCTTTTGAGATGTATGGTTGATCTTACAGGAATGTTTAAAATTGGCTCCATGAAGTGCATTAACATACACAAGCCATTCCCGTCTACCGTGCTGATTTCTAGCATGTCTTTTTCGATCATTTTACAAATGTTTTGCATATGGTGGTAACATTACAGCACTAAATAAAAAAATTGTTCAAAGTGGGCGTTATGAATTAATATAAAGTAATACTTTTTTTTGTGATACATTATTAATCAACAATTAATCTTAAGTTATCTTTTTATTTTACGTCCCTAATTTATATGTTAAATTACAAAAGTCACAGACTTAGCTTTTAAGCTCAAATATCAGGACTTTGTTTTCTTTTTTTCTCTTGCGAAAAGCAGCTGAACGATAGATTTCTGTCCACACTGCTTCACCATCTGTGGGTGTCGACACTATATTCTTCATGCCGGGTAATCACAAGAGGAAATACAGTCCAGACGGACCCCTTCGTTGTTTGTGTTGCTAATAAATAATGTGACGTTCATCCTCAGGTGCCCATTAGTATGCGTTTGTGTTTGAGTCTTTTCTTTTGTCTGTGTTTATGTTTGGGTTTGAGTTGCACTGCTAGCACTCCTTCTGGGACAGTGGATCAGGCAGTTTCCTGTAAAAAAAAATATCCCACCTGATCTGGAGGAAGTAAGTGCTGTATAATCTTTAAAAGCCAAGCCTCAGGTTCACTAAAAAAACATCTGATGAATACAAAGAAGGCTGCAGGGGTGGGGGGTGGGATGGGGTAGCCTTTGCTACTTGATGTGTGTGTCTGTGTGTGTATATAAGGTTGTGTTTATGTGTGTGCTGTAGCTTTGCTTGAGCTTCTGGCTGAGGGATTTTATTTAAGTGTGTGTTGGGGTTTGCTGTTGCTGCCGCAGGGGAAGTCTGGTACCACTGATACCAAAGTTAACCTCTTCAAAGGTTACATACATGAAACAAGGTTATAGATGTAGCCTCTGCTGCTTCATTTGCAAGAACGGGAAAAAAGTTATTTTTGTTCTTTTTTTTTTACCTAATTGATTGGGAAAAAAATAAAAATTATTTTCTTTTGATCTCTGTTAAAAAAATATAAAAAAAATAAGTTTTAAGACACTTTATATTTATTAATTTTTTTTCTTGGTCACCTTTTAGATAGCTTGTTAATTAATTTTAGTCAGCATCACTATTCAATGAATGTATTTAAAAGTAGTTTGGCAAATTAAAATTTTTGACAATAATCAGGGTGTCTGACAAAGCCAATCAGAACCATGTAATACTGTCAAGACCAAGATACACTCGACAGGAGGAAAAAGGTTGTATAAAGTTATATATCAAATTAAAATGGAGCCAGGCAAACCGCTCATCATTCTCTGCAATGGTGTGGCTGTAGTCTTTGTCTGACCCCTGCAGCAATTTCGCTAAAATGCTATGTGTGGGACAGCAAGACAGATATGGTGGCAATGTAAGGCATAGCATGTTTGGGAAAAATCACATGGTAAACTGGCAGGTTTGTCCCAATAAGGGTTAATCCGGGAAAAACACCATGTGTGTAAGCGGGGAAGACTTGGACATACACAATCAATAAAACATTTCAATAAACAGTATACAGACAGCAGACAAAGTTAATCAGTGATCTTCTTTGAGCTTTTTAGAGCAGTAATACTATATCTTCTCAGACCAGTGGTCTGCAAAAAAAAAAAAACCTTTATGCAACAAACATTACAGGAAAAAAATGGAACTTGAGCTGTTGATTTAGACATTAGGTCTAGGTTCTGGCTGTTTTCAGGCCTGTAAAATTCCTTGAAGCCTGTTTGTTTTTATTTTTGTTATCCAGTTCGTCCAGGAAGACACTGCATTTTTTAATGATATATCGGTAGTTTTATAATTTCTTGCACCCTGTCCACCCGGTGATAATATTTAATGCACAATGTAACAAATTTAAAATAAATCTAAGCAATGGTCAGTTTTCTGTTTTCTTTTAAGCCCACAGTTTGAACTTGCCCTCATTTAAACAATTTACAGACTCTGCCCCTGATCCTCGAAGATTCCAATTAAGGTGCGTTAACTTGCACTTGCAATTTCCTCTTTAAATACGTTCAATAAGTGGCTGTGTTGCTAGTGATCTACAGAACTTGCTGTGCCAATGTTAAGACATGCAAACCAATTTGGTTCGAATGAGCAGATTATGCATTTACAGGCAGTTGAGAGTTGTTGTAAAAAAAAAAGATGCAGATCAAAGCCATGTAGCTGAAGATAGTAATGATATAAATTATTTAGAAAATAATTATAATACTAAATAATATTTATAGAGCACTTCACATAGGCAGCCCATCTTTAAGTGGCAGAAACAAAAGCACCTAGAATAGGAAGCCGGATGCTGCCTATCAATGATTCATTTGGCATAACAGACCTCCTCTACGCTGTCGTCTGCTGGGCCCCTGGCAGCCCAGAGCGGGACAGAAAGAGACTGAATAAGCTGGTGAGGAAGGCCACTTCTGTCCTGGGCTGCCCTCTGGACTCAATGGAGGAAGTGGCTGAAAGGAGGATGCTGTCCAACTCACATCCATCATGGACAACACCTCTTATCCCCTGTACCAGACTGTAGAGGAGCTGAGCAGCTCCTTTAGTCAAAGACTTAGACACCCTGTCTGTAACAAGGAGCGCTACCGCAGGTCATTCATTCCTGCTGCCACCAGACTCTATAATAATGCACTACAGTATAACCACAATAACTCATGTAAAAACCACTGTGCAGCTATATTATAGTTTTTTATTTATTGACTGTGCAATATTCTGTGCAAT
>NW_015150574.1:416643-445098 GCF_000732505.1 Cyprinodon variegatus
CTACCTCACTGTTGCTCCTTATCTACTACACTTTAACGTAAAAGTAAATCCACCTTGTACATGATTGTACATACTTTTATTTTTTATTTCTTATTTTTATTTTGTTTTTCATTGTGTGTGATACATGTACACTTGCACCTGGATATACTGTATATATATTGTTTATTGTTTATATATTAATGCACATTTTTCCTCTTTGTTTGCACTCTCTTTGACTTCTATGCCAATATGTGACAAGTGAATTTCTCCGCTGTGAGATCAATAAAGCTCATCTAATCTAATCTTATTTTACTATTTGGATCATGAGGTCCATGACATCAGATGCCTTATCTGATGTCATGGAGTACCCACTCTGGTCCCCTGCTGGTTCAAAGAGGGCATCTGTATATTGTGCCATCGGGTGTGACAATGAAAAAGGTGACTGATCAATTTCTTTTTACCGCTTACTAAAAGAATGAAATGAAAGTGGTCAGAAATGGCTGTCAGGGATCAGACAGGCTAACTAGACGTCTCTGCAGTGTACATTTCTTATCAGATGAGTTTCAAAACAATCATGAGAACTATCTTAGGCTGTTTCCAACTGGATTGAATGTGTTTTACAATTCTATTTAAAAAAATTATCGAGATCTGAAGATTTTGCTATGGAAATTATAGTTATCAGCTGTTTACATAGGGTACGCATAAAGATCAGCAGAAGACAGGTTACTTTACATACAAAAATCTTTTAATATATTTTCGGTTCAATAACCCAGCCAGCTGTGAAGTACCAATAGGCATCTGCGTTTTTATAAGCTTTTAGATTTTCCCTGTTTTATGAGGACGGATTTTGCATAAGATATGTATAAGGCATGAAAGGACAAATCTGAAAGCCTGCCGTTGTAAGAAAGCTGTTGAAAAATGTCTGCAGGGACTTCATATGGATCGCATCCAATTACACTGATTTTATCTGTGTATCATTTAAACTCATGGGATTTAAATGAGAATGAAGAGCTAAGCTACGTATGCGGTACTCAATGTTGATATATTTTGGGTTTTGTAACGGAAAGCTTTAGTCGTTTTTGTGTAACTTTATTATTTTGGGTTATGTTTTAGAAGCCGGTAGTCCCAGTTTTGATTTGCATCATCCATGTGAATTTTCCTTTTTGTAATGGCATCCGAAGGCTGTCTGTATTCAGCACAGCTGTCCAAAGTTCCTGTTCTACCTACGATAGTGTTTTTACTGTTGACCACACAAAAGGTGAATGAATGGGAGTCTGAAACAGGATCTAGGAACTCCAATTTGCAGAAGTCTTAAACTGCCTTTGTCTTTGTAGAGGCTTAAGTCTGGCGACTTTTAGTTTGGACTTCATGTTTCTTCTGTAAAGTGAAGGTTTCCTTAAACCTACCATGACAGAAAAACTTGTGTACGTAGACACTTTATAATTATACAGTCGTTTACTTTCATAATGAGCCTGCTGTAGGTTCCAATATGACATTAAGAGGGATTTCTTATTTACATATTTCCAGGGGCCGAGGTAGCCTATCATTGCCCACCCCTTTGACCACCCCTACCATTTACAGCAATCCCATGTACATAAAATTCTCTTAAACAGAGGGTGGCAGCAGTATATATATATATATATATATATATATATATATATATATATATATATACATAAACCTAGTTAGTCTTTATTTGCAAAATATGGATAATGAGCTTGTTCATTTTCCAGTTGGAAAGTGGAGATTGACCCTGAGGTTCTGGCGCATGTCTGCTTTTGGCCACCTCTCAATGCACATTGGGGTTGTCCTGGCCACCCCTATAAAAATTTTCTTGCTACGCCTCTGCATACTGCAATCTTCTCTCAGTGTGAACTGGTTTAAAAAGCCAGACAAATGTATATCTGCTTTTGTTTTGAATGCCCTCCACATGCATACTATGTTGCCTGACTTCAAGTTGTTTGATAACTCTTTCAATTCTTGACTAGACCCACAAGCTGCTGCATGCATCTTACCTAAGACCCAGGATTTTGCTTTTTAAAGCTTTATTAAATATTTATAGGACCAACTATATAAAAAAAATTAGCAAGCTGTTGTAGGCTGTTTCTTTCCTATGAAACCAGTCTGTCTCTGTTGCAAACTTTTTGAGGGGCTCACCTAAAGTTACAGGTAGGTTAAAATTTCACATTGTCTATAGCTACTTCTTAACTTCATCTTTTGTGAAGATGTTGGCCCACATAGACATTCTCATAGGTGCTGTAATGGGTATTCACCTAAAATGTGTTGATATTTAATACTTTTAGTCCTATTAAGATAGCACAGTACACCTTGATTGGAAAAGCTGATGCTGAATTTCAATGCCAAATATGGATTGCTCCCACTCAGGAATGATGCTCACGTACTCCGACGAATATGCACTTGACTGTGAGGGGGTGAAAATGTTGGGAGTGTTAACATTATTTCATAAAAATGGAGCAGATGAAAGCTTCATCCTTCATCATTCATGATGTTTGTTTATGTGGGAGCACTACAGTATTTCTAGTGCACACAAATTCTCCTCTTGAGGCTTTTTTGTAGTTTCAAAGACAATTTAATGATGGTATTTGCAGTAGTGCCAACTGCAATAATTTGGGTGATGCATGTTATGAATGTGATGATAATTGCAGAGTCGTTGTGTATTTTGCTTGTGACAAATCACAGTTCTTACGGCACAGTTAAATGCACACACTTGCTTGGGATGTAAACATTTACACTCTCATTCATGTTCGGATGATCATGACACCACATCCAAATCTGCATCTTAAGTGACAGCTCTTCAGTTATACAACTTAAAAGGTTTCTTTCTCACTGTGAAAAGCTTTTTTTTTTTTTTTTTAAGACTTTTATTGGCTTCCTCCATGGCACATTTATAACCCAAACTGTGTAGGTGCTACACTGTTTTTTTTCTTATTTTTTTATTGCAATTCATTTTCTGTGAAGATAAATTGTTAGTTTTGCCCTTTACATGGCATCAGGAAAGGACAAAAGTACCTCACAGTTCTTTTTCTTAAGATTTTTTAACCGTATTATCTGAAGTTTAAAATTTCCCATCTTGAAAGTTCAATGTTGAAATGTTAAACACAATAAAGATACCAGTTATTATCATTAAAGTTAATTTCCATATAGTACAATCCTAATTTTTAAATACATGTTTAACTTTTCAGATTAACTGTTAGGTAACATTCTATGTTATTCGTAGTTTGTTCTGCAACATTTGAATTGATTGGTGCCTCTTGTTGCAAGACATCTGGAGTCATCTAAATAAAATCAGGTACTCACCTAAACTGTCTAGGGATATATTTTAATTGGGCTCTTTGTTGAGGGCAGTGTTGTTTTTGACAGCCATCTTTGAGTAAAGTCTCAGTCATAGTCTTTAGGACGATAACTATTATTAGTCTAAGCCGCATTTTAGTCATTACAATATGTGATAGTTTTAGTCGACTAGTCATGTTTTAGTCCATGTTTAGCTTGTCAGTTTTTGTTAAAAAAGGAGCGTCAACGAAATAATTTCATCATCCTTACCGTTGACGAAAACACTGGTTGAGGGCTCTTTATTTAAGCTCTTGATTGACTATAACCTCCAGAAATGTAGCATGTAGATACTAGCTCTTAGGTGTGATGGAGTGATTAACATTTTTTTTATTAAAATCATATTATCAATCAGTTTTCAATGCACAAATCAGGACTTTTAAATGACTTCTCAAGCACATATAAGGACCCTGATTTATAAGTTCATGTGTCGTTTGGTCAGCTCCTGGAAAAGTCTGTAATGTTTTTACATCCTTCAGTCAGGGCACAACATTGACAGTTGTCTTTCTGAAAAAAATGTGTGAGTCTTTTTCGAATATTATTGTTTTATGTTGTAATTTTATGTCGATGTGGACCTTGGGTTTTCAAGAAATCATTTGGGGATATTTTATATTATAGTTATTTTAGTTATTTTGATTATTTAGGTCAATATAGAAATCCTAATTTTAAAACTTAAAATAAAAGTAAAATTATAGTTACAAGTAGATATTTAGCAATTATCACAAGATTTCAATTTCATTATTTGCTTAATCTTAATGTCTTTAAAATTGACCCATCTAAAATACTAAATTATTATTAAATTCAGAATATACTGAATTTCAATCTATGTTTCAAAGCATTTCATTTACAAAAACAGGAGCTAAATTAGCTTTTTTTTTTTGCATGCTTATTGATTCCCCGGCAGTCTCAGCAACCGCTTGTCTTGTGCGGACTTCAATTTATGAAAATTTTCCTTGCCGCACCTTCTTTCTTTGCTGACTTTTTGAAAACGAGACCTGTAAAAATCTGGGTTTTGTCTGAGACATATACAAAGATTCTTTACTGACTATGTTTACTTTATGACAATTGGAGAAAAATTATGATCAACCATTCATGGGAATAATTATACAACCCCACATATAATCTGTTGCATTGTGAAAATGTCACGCTTGGAAAGAGCATTTAGAGCAGGCATTCCCAACTTCAGTCCTCGAGGCCCGCTGTCCTGCAAGTTTCAGAGGTTTCCTTGCTCCAGCACAGCTGATTTTAATTGAAAGCTGATTAACAGGCTTTTGGTCTACTGCATCATTATAATCAGCTGTGTTAAAGCAGGGAAACCTCTAAAACCCACAGGACAGTGGGCCTTGAGGACCGAGGTTGGGGATGCCTGATTTAGAGGGTATCCTGTTTTCCAAAGATCACTGCAGGATGTGCATGACCTCCTCCCACCTTTTTACTCAATTTGATGCCAGACCTTGCCAATGAGAGCGTGACCTATACATTTTTTTATTTGAAACACAGCTTGAAAAACATGTTTCCCCCAACTCTCCCTGAAACCAGCCAATATGTGTAATATTGAGGTGTGTGCACTTCTTCCACCAGCTGTTATACCAAGAGCATTAGAGTAAATTACTTATTGCTACCCTGATGTGGTTGTGATACGATTGTAGCTATACAATGAAACAAGCAAGACCAGGTCTGCTTCAAATTTTCCACTGGCCAATCCAAGTAGGGGAAACCAAGGTCAAATGCCATGGGAAAGTGACCAGTGGTTCTAAAAGGGTCTTCCTTCCTGCTCCCAGGATCCTGATAAGGTGTCAGTGCAATAATGAACCTCCAAAACCTCACCATAAAAGTGTTGATCACAATGACAGCAGTAAGAGGTAAAGTCGGCATCTAATGGGAGGTGCATTGCATTCTAGATGTTACCTTTTAAACCTCCTGGATGGGTCAGTTGTTCAGTCCATGGATGTCCTGTTGTGCTATACCTTCTTGTTGTACACTATACTGTTTTTTTGTGGCGCCACAACAAAAGTGTGCATTTACAAATACAGTATTTTTACAGTTGATGGGAATTAAGCCAGATTCTAAGAGAGAAAGAAAAAAGTTTAGGCTTACACGACCTTGCTTAAATGTTATTTCAGTATGCTTATTTATTTTCCTTTTTACCCTATATTTACATTTTATTGCTCAAAAGTATCCACATATGAACTGGTTTAGTATGTATATTCATGTAGAGAAGAAAAGGTACTCTTTAAACAATTGGATAGTTATATTATGCAAAATCATTATCAAAGATTTTAGGTAAATATTCAATCAGATACATAGATATTTAATCGAACTGTGGCCCAATGAATAAAACTCAAATTGAATCATGAGGTTTTCAATGATACCCATGCCTAGTTTTTCCTAAATAGTAAAGCTCAGTCATCTAATCACCTGAAAATGACACCTTGTGTATTTGATGATTTTGTCCTCTTTGCCTGTCCCTCTGTCTTACAGGCAGAGATCGTCAAGCGCCTGAATGCAATCTGCGCCCAAGTCATCCCTTTCCTCTCTCAAGAGGTAAGAGTGAAAAATTCCTGCCACTGGGAGTTAAGGAAAAGGTGGGTGAGAGAAAGAATGAGGGGGAGAAAAGACGACCGGGGGAAAATTGTGGATTCTGAGGCAAACTGTACAAAAAATATACAGACACACACATAAATGCACAAACAAACATGCAGATTATCCCAGGCTAATCCTCCCTGCTCAGGATAGGCAGATAGACTGTGAACTTATCAAATGTCTCCCACTAACATATGCAGGAGCCAGCAGTGAAGTGTACATGTTAGAAAATACTTTTTTGTTGAAATACATTTCATTTGTATGCGTATACAGAGGTGGGTATGAAACGTGTGCTTTATGCGAGTGTTTATTATCCAATCCTATAGTGTGTGTGTTGCTGTTATAAATCCTCCCTCTAAGGAAGTAACAAACTATGTGTATGTATAGGTGTGTGCTCCTGTGTGTGTGTGTTGAGGGGTGGGAACAGCAGGGACGAGTGAGTTTAAACTCCGAAAGCTCTCCTCCAGATTAGCCATGGATTAGGAGGGTTTAGGATGGATTAGGAATAATGGCATTAGACTGTGGTGCTGCTACACAGCCCTGAGGCCTGCAGAGAGGGGAGGCAGGGAGAGGAAGTTGCTTTGTGTTGGTGCACAGCCTTGTGGACTGTGCAGATGAAATGCACAACAAAAACGCTGCATATTATCATTATTATGCACCAAATAAGATCAGTTATATTGAAGCACTGTTTTTATTTTCAAACCTATTAATTATTTAGGATATGGTTTCCCATTTAACTTTGTACTGAAAATGACATGCTTCCTAAACATGGGGTACTACAATTCTACTCAGTCAATCTCAAAGCAACACTTCTTATGTTGGCAGGATCTGATGCTTCTTATTGCCTAAAAAGAAGTGCATTTCATCATATTTATTAAACTTAATTTCTTTGGAAAACCTAATGAAAACTTAAATTAAAGAGCAACTCAGTAGTCATTGCACTGAATAAACTAAGCTCACTCAGCCTAGTGAGATTCTTTATACCCAGAGGTTTGCAGGTACCAAAAGATTGTACTCAAATAAAAATACCACAGCTTCAACATATTTTTGCTTAAGTTAAAGTAAAAAGTAGCTGTTAAAAAAATTTATATTAAGTGTAAAAACTACTAAAGTACCAAGTAACTGTATTACTATTGAAAATGATGTAATCGGACAGACCATAATATAAATTTATGGGCAAACTCCTTTTGCATTAAGGCAAAAAGATAATAGGTATTATAAAAATGGATATATATTTGGAAAATAAACAGAGGCAGAAAAAAAAAGACTTTTAAAATCCCATTTTTCTAACATAAAATACATGCAACCATTTCTTAAAGCGTATGTATATATGACCCAACTGTATAAAGTACCTCCAGTGCCAATGATTTATTTTATATTCATTATATATCGACCGCATAAACTCTTTAAGTGATTTTTTAACTGTCTGTCTGTGTCTTTTGCATTTTAGGTTAAAATAAGCTTGTTGTATTTTAGTCAAGTTACTCACAGAGGGTCGAATAACCAAAGATTTTACTCAAGTAAGAGTAGTGATACTTCATGATACTAGTACTTCTTGAAAGTATTTTTTTAAGTTAAAGTTTTTAAAAAGTAAAAGTAAAAAGTATAGTAGTACATTTCTTTCAAAATGTTACTTAAAGAAACCTATGTAAATCTAACTAGTTACTACCCATATTTGTTTATACCCTTTCAAAATTCTTTCATTTTGCAACTTTATAGCTACAAACTTATTTTCATTTGACACAACAAAAAGAAAAAAAAAAAAGAAAAAACAGTGTAGCATTCATTATTATTCAACTACCTGTAATTTGATGCCCCTTACTAATATCCAATGTGACATCTTGCTTCATGTGTCATCTTATCCAAAATAAACCTGTATTAAGGAGCAACTACAAACCTACCATCGATTGGCTGTTTTCTTAAACTTAAATGTCTGGGAAACATTAAATAACACTGCAACTGTAATTAAAGCAAAAGTTGGAGCTCTATGTATTTGCTTAGAGGGTCTTAGAATACACACAGTAGGCAAGCAACAATTTTCTTGTATTTGCTTAACCATTTAGGGATTATATTTATTCACTGCAAAAAATGAATCTAAATAAGTTTTTTTTTTTTTCTCAAAATAAGTATGTTTTGTCTTGATTTGAGGAGGTAAGTACTTTGGCAATGGAGCAAAACGATTTACATTTACAATAAGATAAAATTGCATTGTCTTATTTCAAGTACATCTACTGTAATTAGCTTTCTTAAAGAGTAAAAATGCTCATTCCATTGGCAAATCATCTTATTTACCTACTTAAATAAAGGGTAAATAATCTAAATGTAAGATTTTTTTTCCTAATTTTAGATCATTTTTGAACTGTTAGATTTATTAGATTAAAATATTGTGATCATTTTAATAGTTTTTATCATTTAATTTTCCTTCCATTTGACGTTATCTTTTACTTTTTCACATTAAATTCAATATCAGTGTAAATTTTTTGACAAGATGTAAAAAAAAAAATTGTCGAAAACTTAAACACTGAACACTGTATGTAGAGATCTGTTTGCCTAAGATTAAATAGTTTTTCTTCAAAAATCAAGATTTGCATGGCCTGAGATGACAGAGATGATTAGAATTTATAAGCATTGAATTTGTAATGTACATTTCTTATTTGTAGATATTAGAAGTATTGATGAAAATGTTATGGAAGCTAATTAAAAGTATTTATCAGAGTTTTGAATCTTCTCCTGTGTGCGTGTCACATTCTGCTACGTAGGTTAGACTCAGGGAACCGACATGTAACCTAACTCGATGGTCAGGTTCATTTCCACACCTGATAAGCTCTTTCATCTCTGCTTTACTTTGATGTCCCTGGATGAATCTTCCTGCTCTTACTCACTGTCTGCATCCGTCTTCCCCTCTCTCTACCCTTTTTCACGACTTTGTTCTGTTTGCTGTCTCCCTCTTTCTAGCTGACTCTTTCTCTCCACAAAAATGTTCGTTACTGTGTGATGAAGCTTTTGGAAGCAACTTTTTTCCTGTAATATTTGAGATGTTCTATCAGCCTAAACATAATCCAAAAACCAGAAGGACACACAAAGATCTTATTAAACAGTCTTTAAAATTCAATAAAAAACAAAATACTCATCTCTATTGGAAAAGCAAACCATAATTTTCTAAATTAAAGCTCTATTGCAGAAAATTTGCTCCCATCTAGTGGTGTGCTAAAAGAATTGCAATGACTAAGGGCTCTGCTACTTTGCTGTTAAGTGCATAACTACCACAGAAGCTGTACAGCGTCATTAATGTGAGAAGTCAACATCCTGTTTGCATTCCTACTGTCTCGTTGAGTAATGAAGTGCAGAACGTCACCTAATTCTTTTCATATTATATATTTTTTAGCATAAAAAATGTTTTCAGCTGAAGTAAATCATTTACGATGAGAAACTTGCATTACTTTGGTCTATTCTATCTGATTAGAGGGAAGACATTAACTCCCATCACCCTTAAAAAATCAGCTAAAATAAACAATGAATCACATAGAAAATCTTCCAGAAAAATGGCTGAAAGAAGGGCCTACTGGTATGCCTTCTGTAAAGAATAACAGGCAATCATAACTATTGCAACGGAGCTTGTCCAATGTAGGAAAACAAATAAACTATTCATTACTGAAGAGAAGACAGAGTAGTTTCCGGACAACACTGCCCTGGTTCCAACATGAAAACAGGGCAACTTTAAATTTCATTGTTATATTGAATTAACTTACATGTCCAGCAGGAAGCCTGCAAACTCTGCATCTGTTTTGATGCTTTGCTCCCTCATGAATTGTCTACACCTGTTAAAAGATACAGTACTCTGATGTAGACTGTCTTGATCTTCCAGTTATAACCTCTTTTTCTATTCATGGTTATTTTCCTTTCCCTCTTTCTGGGCAAAGAGTCTGGATGTTACTCCATTTCAACTCAGAGAGCGAGTAGAATTATCTACTGTGTGTTTTATATCTATCCTCCACTGACAAGTCTTCATATACAGGTAGAACATGCAAGACAAACAAGTTTGTCTCCTTTCAGCTACCGTATTCAAAGATGGCGACACATAATGGCATCGTCCATTAGGTGCACTGTTATGTATTTATAAACAGCTCATTCTAAACTATGGGAAAATTTTTATCTTGTATGTGATTGTTATTAGAATTTGGCAGAATATGTATTTATGAAAGCAAAACTTGATTTTTAGCTAATAAAGAGTCAAACTAGTTAAGGAATCACTTCCCAGACTGCTAAAAGACATTGTTTTATTTTATACCTCACACCTAGGGATAGGCCTGTATAAGACTCTCACTCTATGATCATTTTTATTAAAAGCTATCATGATATGAACATCATACACCAAACGAAAATATATGGCATAATATATTTCTGGTTTGACATTTATATCCATTGTTGCTACAATTACAAAGATGGTAACAAACTATACGTTTGTTTCAGTTCTGATATTTAAACTTGAGTAGACACACCTGCTTGATTTTACATAATTTTTTTCAAGTGCTTAATAAGTTAATAAGTTGAGCTTGCTGGTAGGGTAGAGTCTGCATTTGGTGACTTTACAGACATGCCACTGTTAGTATGTTAGATTACAGTTTTAACTAAAACAGAGAAGCTGCTCATTTAGTTTATTCAACACAGTTGCTTGTGTTTTTTGTAACTGGTAAAGAAACACAGACATGGGTTATTTCAAGTGATCACTATTTTATTTTAAAGCATGTTTTTATATAATAAATGGGGGATTTCCTAGACTTGTATCAGCAAAAGACCCTAATTTATTTTAAGATTTACTCCTCTATTAAACTGTTTCCTGTAGAGCAACTGGTTTCATTTGTTACTCTAAGTCATTTGAAACAGCTTGATGCCCTGGTTGTAAATTATGATTTAATTTAGAGTAGTAAGGTCTGTACTTTAATATTCTAATTTAGTGTAGATCTAAGTTTTCCCCCCACAAATATTCATTTAAAATATCTGTTTTTACTGATCTCATTCTCTCTTTGCCAGTTAATTTTTCTCTAAATCGTCCTGCTTCATTTCTCTCGGTTAGCATCAACAGCAGGTGGTGCAGGCGGTTGAAAGAGCGAAGCAGGTCACCATGGCTGAACTCAACGCCATTATAGGAGTGAGTTTAACACACACATACAAATGCAAACGGACTTAGTGTGGAAAGTTCAAAGAATGTTTCGAAACATATGAGAGTGTCATGGTTATAATTATAAAGAAGAACTTGGACAACTTAACAGATTAGGATTTAATGGTGCAAACATTGCTTATGAAGTCAATTCTATATGGCATTTGAAGGGATTTTATATCAAAAAGAGGGTGTTCTCATTTAGTTTTACACTTTGAGGGCATAAAACCACATTTTTATGAAACATAGGTCAGGTTAAAGTCTAAGTGCTTTAAATAACGTTTGCTGCCAATATTATAGATTTTCATTCCCCATGATAACTGTAAGGGGTGTGTCTGTATGTGTGTGTCTGTATGTGGATCAGCAGCAGCAGCTCCAGGCTCAGCACCTCTCCCATGGTCATGCCATTCCAGTCCCGCTCACCCCCCATCCAGCAGGTCTGCAGCCCCCTCTGCCCCCGGGTGCCAGTACTGCCAGCCTGCTGGCTCTATCATCAGCACTGAGTCACCAGCTGCCACTTAAGGATGAGAGGAAACACCATGAGAACAACGGAGAACATACAAGAGGTAATTCTGGCTCTGTGTGGGTTAAACAATGAGTAATACTGAGCCTGTCTGGGAGAGCATCTGTTCTAATTAGATCCATCTAAATGCTGGAGAACCAAAAGAGTAATTGGCTCAGATTATTTTATTCTGGCTTTTTAAGCTTTGGATACAGTTTAGTTGATTCGCCTCTGAATATATTTTAAGATAAAACCTTACCTCACTTCCTCCTTGTGTGACATCATGTAAACATCGAAATAAATCCATCAAGATACCAGGAAGGGAATAATGGACCTCAAGATGCTTAATACCTGGAAAAACAAACAAACATGTATAAATATCTGAAGGTGCAGCATTAATCTTTTTAAACAACAGGTTTAATACAAACATCATGTGAAAATGAGAGTTCCTTGTCTCAGAAATAACAATTTCATAGTGCAAAACATGAGAATTACTGGAACAAAGGCAAGCGTTTATTATTAGGGTGCTTACAATGGCTGGAAAGAGTTTTATTATTATGATTATCTTGTAAACAAGAGGATTTGTGCACAAGATTTGTGAAATCCAAGAGCCAGCAGATATGTTAGCCTTGATAGAGAAATGTTTTGGACCAATGAAATGCAGGTAAAAGAAATGAAAACTTTAGTGCTGTAGATGAACATGAAAGTTTCAGGGAGATTCTGTCATCGGAATAGAAGAGCAATTAATTCAAAGATATTCTCACATCTTCACCAGAGAGAGTCAGTAGTTGGGGTGTTTTATCTGGTCAAAACTGCTTTGTCTTTTTGATTTCGGTGTCTTTTATTTGTTACATATGTGGTTGTTTTACATAAACCTAAATTGTTTTCAGTCTTCAATTAATTTTATTTCTCTCTTTCTGTCTCTCCTTAATTTTCCTCCTCAGACAGAGACTCAGTTAAGGTAAGTCTTTTTAATCTCTATTAGTTATAAAATGAACCATCTTATAACTACAACATTGAGATTATATGTCTGTCTTAAAGACAACTAGTGCATAATTAATTCAGGGTCTAAAGTGCATAATCTCCCCCTCTTTCTGACACTAAATCTGACAGAAAATCTCCTGTTTTAGGTGCATTAGGATTACCAAAATAACAGATTTTTTCGATATCAGTATAAGTGTGTGGAACTTTTAATTTTAATTATTAATTTCCTTTCACAGAAATGTACATACATTTAAATCAATTTGCCTTTAAAAACCTTTAGAAAAGCAAGATGTGAGGTGAGCTCAGGAAATGTTCTGATGCAGTACCTCAAACATGCTGTTCTCTGTGACAACACGAGAAAAAAATCAAAAGTATCCAAGCAAAGTTGGATAATTATCATTTTGTATGATTTTTCCTGTGGTGTGGGACTTTGGTTCTGCACATTATAAATAGATGGTGTATTGAGGATATAACTCCTATGTGGGATTTTTGAGGCAACATCTCATGAGATCTGTCTTTAGGGTCGGGTAAATATGGGTCTTCAAAATGGACAATGTCCCTTCCTGTGGTTTCGAATTTGGTATAAATTGTTGAAGAAAAAACAAGGTAAATGTTTTGAAGTGGTCATCGTATAGAAAATGTTTGACAAGAGTTTTAGGGAGTTTAATGGGTGGAATAGGGTTTATAAATTTGACTTGGTTACATTAGATTTGTCAAGAGGAACCAATTATTATCCAAGCAAACTGGATGAAACTTGTGTAGTATTTTTTGACTCAAGTTATAAAGTTTAGGCTAACTTTCAAATAATAGGAACATAAACTTCTGAAGCTGATGAAAGTTAAACATTCTTATAGAATTTTTCAGGTTCACTCTAACCTTCAGAAAATACTATAAATGCCATGATCTATTACATGGATGCCCAAAGTGTGGTGCGTGCACCCCAGGGTTGTGCGAGCTGCCACTAGAAGTTGGTGCAAAAAATTATTAATTGTTTTGATGGGCTTTATTTTCCTGTTTTCTTTACTTTCTGTACTCTCTCAGTCATAGTAAAGTCACAATGTGCAGAACCTGTGCATTTATCCATGTGCAGATTATCTGTGTATTCCTGGATTGCATTTCTGCTATTGTGCACTGTGTTTTATATATTGGTAGTTTTCAATTTTTTTTAATAATTCCAACTGTTGTTCAGTAGATGAATCACATATTTTAAAACAATGTTGTTAAATATTATAGAAATATTACTTGAGGATGATTACACTATTACACTTTTTAGACTTACACTTTATCCCAAAATATGGATACACATCGCATGTTTTATGTACTGTATGTATTATGTATATACAAAAAAATTATAAATCTAAAATATTTGTAATATTGATCGAGGAAAGGCTGATTTTTTAAAGAAAAATAAACCATAAGATAGGTTAGAGCAGAATCTAAGCAGAGATTAAAAGAGAGGTTCAGGACCAGATCATTGTTACCTCCAGTGAGAATAATAATTACTTTCTTAAGTGCCCCCTAAGGAAAACATTTGGTTTGTTGAATACTCAATGAGCAGATTAGCTTGTTTTTATATGCTGAGCTCACATGCTAGAACACACACTTTAGATATGCTGGCTCTGTGTTTTTATGTGTGTCTTTTAACGATTTGACATCTGAGGAAACTGGAAGAATGTTTTAATATGTTATCTTCTACCCCCCATGCAGAAGATCCCCAACCATGCAGACACACATTCTTTCTGGTTGCAGCAATTAGAGGGCTTTGCTAGATGTGTGTGAGTGACCAAGTATAGGTTACCTTGTGGGAACAGTGTAATAAAAATTTCCCAGGAATATGTTGCACTTGTAGGCACTGACGTGTTAGGATTAGCTATGTATTGGTAATGGGTAGAGTTTGGGAAAGGGTCTGGGTTAGGCCATGCAAATCAATGGAAGCCATTGCAAAATCCCCGTAAGGATGGTGAGACATAACTTTGGGCGTGTGTATCTGTTTGTGGTCTTCAGGAATCAGTGATAAAGAGGCAGCAGCCAGAATGATGAATTCTTTTCATTAGTGCCCAGTGAGAAATCTCCCTCGCACACACAAACAGCCCCCCCCCCGATGCTCTTTGACACGGTGGCCAACAGTCACTCCATGAAACCAATAAGGTGTTTGTCAGTGGTCTGCCGTTGCCTTGGCTACTGTCCACAGAGTACAGTTTGTGTGAACTGCATGTACATCTGTGCCTTGATGTCCTTGGAATTAGGTCCTCACACTCTGCTAAAGGTGTGTGAGTATGAAGCATGCACTGGCATGGGTCTGCAGACGCATTGTAACCCTTTCAGGCAGTCATTTAAGCAGTCTTGTTATGTTCAAGGACAGCACATTCTGACTGCTTGTGTTGCTATTGATGGAAATGAATCTGAGGGTGATATCTGGTTTAGAAACCTTCGATTTACCTTTAAATTGTTTATAGGTTATGTGTAATTTTCCTTTTTAGTCTCTTATATGATGGGTTTCCTTTAAATGAGTCATATCAGTTTTTGATTCTTTTAAATTAGTCATAACCTAATATGACTTCTTATACTATTGTTCTGAAAAATTGACTTTAAATTCATGGATAATTAGTTTGAGCTCATTTAGAACCCTTTTCAGTCATTTTCTTTATTTCACGAAAGCATGCACAATAATTTAACTTGTGTGTATGTGAATTTAGGTGGATGTAACATTAGCAAATTGCTTAATCATTGTGGTCCTAGCGCCGATGGCTGGCTTAATTGTGTACTCCATTCACCCGTCTAATTTGCCTGGTTGTTCATTACCATTTCATCTGATCCACCCGGTTCCTGCTGCTACTTATGCTGCCTGTTTGCCTTTCACTGGTGCCAGATTATTCAAGCTGTTGGTTAGAGCAACTCTAGCATCTATATATAATTCTGATCCTGACCTGTATCTGTTTTTGTAACTTCCGAGTTTTTGCTTTGCCCCTGTTTTGCTCTGTTAGTCTGATCTGCTCTGGACTTATTCCTGCATTCTGCCGGCTTACCGAATTTGAAGCTGTCCTCTGCCTTTGGCTTGGTTCTCCTCTGGTACTTCCTCAGATCTCTGATCTTCTGGTCTGGTAACCTGGTTCTGTTATGACTACGGTTTTGAATTTCCCCTCACAGATACTGCTGCTGCTCAGCGTTGGCTGGCATCAGCTCTGCTCATTCTTCTGAACTCTGGGAGTGGCTGCTGCCGCAAGCTGTGGGCAAATCTCCTGTTTAGATTCTGCTCCTTCCTACTGGATCGAACTGAACTCAGAACCAGAAATCCGGTGTGTCCGCGGCAGCTGACGAGCAGCCGGGTTTCTTTTTGTGTAAATAAATGCATTGAACTTTCCCACTGCCTGTTTTGTTTTCAGTATTGGGTCAGATGTCTAAGATCATTACAGTGGGCTACCCCACTTCTTTGCTCCCCATTTCTGATGCTTCCCCCTCACCTGCTGTATTACACTGTCACACACATAGGATCTTGGGGAAGAGATCATTGCCGTGGGTCCTCCCATGCTGGTGAAGCTAATGCCCCAATTTTATTGAACACTGTAGTCATACGGATTCAGGGTTGTGACTGGCTTGCCGCAGGGTGGGCACTTCAGAGGGTTGGCTACCTGCTCTTTGGGGTGCCTTTGAATATCTGGGGCTTGCGTCACATCTTTATCAATCCTGGGTCCTGTATATCCTCTGTGTTGTCTATTTTTGCTGTTCTGTTTTCATTTGCTCTTTCCTGTCTCTATCTTTTTCTCTCTCAACTAGCGCTGGGACATCTATTCACAGAGTTTTATTGACAAAATAGACACACAAAAGAATCAAAAAGGTTACACAAGCGCAAAAGTTACTGACTACATTGCTGGCGGGTTGTTGTTTGTTGGATTCCCATTTTATGGTGTAATAAAGAGATGGTAGTGGTGATAGCAAGTTGAACTTGTGTTGCACCCCTTCAGTATTGACTTCAGTATAGGAGGAGAATCATATTCGAGCTTTGTGGAGAACATGCTCTTGCAGGCATTTCTGGTTTAAATGAGCCCACAAGAAAAAAACTGTAAAATCTCTGTAAAAAAGTCCGACTTTCATATGATGACTCCTTTAAAGCAACACAAACAACTTTTAGCTACTAGGGGCGCTACAGATGTAACTTTCATGTTCAATGCCCATCAAAGCAACTGGAAGCACTGCATTGTGGCAAAATCAAGCGTAAAGACAAGGCCATGTTCACTCCTCTAGATCAAATCCCTCATCAGAGAACCAACTCTTTTATCAGGTATGTTTTACAACTTTTTTGTTGTCTACCAACAACTTTTAGCCTATATAGCTTACAGGCCAGTTTTACAATAGCTGAATGAAAAGATAAGCCAGACCAGACCAAGTGTGATCCCGTGATCCTGGCTTCATCCTTTTCACAAAGGCCATGCCAAGCTAAGAAGTGAAGCTATGTCAAGGTGTAAGGTCGAGACAGAGTTATTGATTTGGCAAACAATAGGGGATCAACCAAATGCCTAATATACATATTTGCTGACCATTTCTCTTAAATGGAAAGATCGGTATATAAAGTGTTGTTTTCCTACATTGAACAACTTAAAAATCAACAATAGAGGTCATTATTGTAAACTTTGCAGATTCTACAGATGATAGATGAATAATAGTCATTTGCCTTGCCATTTCTTGTCTGGGATGAGGGAAACTCAAAATTGATTCTTGGGTACATAATGAATCTGGCATAAAAACTACATCAAGCAGCATTATTTAAATCCTTAAATGGTATGTTGAAATAAAAAAATACATTGTTTTGTTACACATCCTGTCATTACTCATACAAAACAGGTGTGACTGGACAAAAGGATCTGGTAGCAGGTTAAAATGAAACATAAGATCCTTTTTGCATCCTGGGTATCTGGTATCTGGATAAAACAGGCCACTTTGCCTTCATGTTGCTGATGATGCGGTCAGCATCACAGATCATCTTAAGTAATAAGATGCTCCAGAGGGAAGTTTTTATCCTAATGTCAGTGTAATCCTGTGCACTAACAGCATGAGGGAAATTAAATACATCGACCTGTTCTAACATGTATTTTGTAGTATGTGGCCTTATTCATATTATGTGAAATATTGTAAAATCCCTCTTTGATCTACCTTACTCTTCTATCCTTTTAATTTCAAATGGTGCGGCAAAGAGTTGCTTTGCTAAGATGTTTACCATTTCATCCTGTCCAACACAAAAAACCTTTGTAATGTTTAAGGCATGTTCAGTATGGTGTTGAACTCTAGGACCCACCGGTCTGCAAAGGTATGCAAATGCAGTTAATTGTCTTTAAAATCTCAAAGTTAAGCACACCATTGTAAAGGAAGACATGTCTTTGGAGCCACTCATAAGGCGTAACTTTACAGAGAACACCTTTGATTCTTTATCAGCCATTTTTCTTATTCCTTCTAAAAAGCAAAAGTCTATTAAAGGCATTGCTTTCATACTTGGAACAACAGCCATTTTTAAAAACACAAATGGTAAGAAAATCAGTATACAGAAATAAAGTTAAAAAGGGTATAGGCCTCCATAATTATGTTAAAAAATTAAAATACTTGACTAAATAATCATATGCATCAGTGGTATTCTAATGTATGCAGATAAGAAAATTTAATCACTGACAAAACTCACTGATTTCTGATCAGTGTGATGCTGCTTCAACAGAAACGGTACCAGAAGGAAGTAAGCCTGGCTGTTAGCTTGGTCTGGAGCAGGCTAGCTGCACAGAATAAATCAAAATGGTAACATGTGAATTTTTTTTATCAGAACATCCAGGAAATTCTGGCTTATGGGGTCTCAATGATTAAACATTGCATGGGATCCAGTAGTGACTGGTAGAGTTTTCTCCAGGGGAGGCTATAAATTCAATATAGACACACCAAAAACTTATAAACATATACTAAGTTATCACACCAGTATAATTATATGAATGCCAACAACAAAAAAACATAAAAACACTTAAAAACACTTTAGAAAAGCAAAACATAATTTCATGTACAGGTTTACTTTTTGTACATAAATCTTGCCCTTCTGAAGCTTTGTGAAGGCAAATCTGTGTTTTGCACCGTCAAATATAGTGTCACAAACCTAAAAAAAAATATATATTGTACAAGTTAAAGTTTTTGGAGAAGCTATTACCGGTAGTCAGCTTTATATTTTTTAAGCTATATAGCCGTCAATCCATCCATGCATCCCTCCATCCATCCATTTTCCTAGCTGGGATGGCGAGGGGTGCTGATGCCTCCAGATCTCCAGCTGTCTACAAACGAGAGGCGAGGCACACCCTGGAGATGTTGCCAGTCTATCGCAGGGCAGGCTAACCTTTTATGATTATTTTAATTATGTATTTTGGTCCTTAAAGCGGCTTTAGGCAGAGAGTTAACTGATTGTTGATTATGTTAAAGACAATTTATAACTTTTCTGTCATGATTATATTATTAAAGGTCTGACCACAAGATGCAGAAGACCAAACAGAGAGACCAGGGAAAAGTTTAAACAGGTTTATTTTAGGAATAATGTGTTGAATCCAGTGCTGCACTGAGCACTGCTCAACAGGGACTGAAAGGTGAGGGGAAGACACAGCGGTTAGTTCAGGCTCAGTGGGAAATTTGAATCTTTGGTTTTACATAGGAGGAAAAGGTTGCAGACTCACTTCTCCAGGAAAAGGTGTCCTTTATGGAATCCAGACTGTGAGGATTGTACCAGAGATTGTCTTGTTTGGTGATGGGCGGACTGGGTTACTCAGACTGCGGATGTTCCTTGGTGAATGGAGAAACTGACTGCCACTCAGATCTCCTGCTGTACTTGAAAGGGCTGTGGTGCAGAAGAAACCTTTGCTCGGCGTTAGGTTCAAACGACCACTTGGAGAGAGTTGATCCAAACTTCCTGTTTGGAGTGAGTGGAGAAACTGACTGCCACTCTGATTTCCTGCGGTACTTGAACGGGCTGCAGTGCTGAAGAAACCTTTGCTTGGTGTGAAGCTCAAACGACCTCTTGGGGAAAGTGGGTCCAAACTTCCTGTTTGGAACCCCAGCTCAGTTAGAAGCTCAGTTGAACCTTCCAGAGAGAGAAGGACCGAACAAATCCAGTTTGCAGGTTGACTTCCTGCCGAGAGGCAAAGACAAAAAAAAACAAAGTTAAGACTCGGGTTGACAAAAACGCAATTTGACTCAGAAAAACTCAGCTTGGCTAGAGAATCCAAAACTGGCAAGACAAACTCAGGTTAGACTCTGCTAAACTAAGCATGGCTAGAGTGCCCAGTATTGGCAAAACAAAGACTTAGGTAGACTCTACTAAACTAAGCATGGCAAGAGTACCCTGTATAGGCAAACACTCTGGCTCCGAGGTAGTGGCAGTCAGCAGCTTAAGAACACTCCACAGGTAATGAGGCAATGAGCTGCAGGTGTGCAGGGAGACCCAATGAGGACGGGGCACAACCTGGTGGAGGAGGAAAGGAAACACAAAAACAGACCACACAAACTGGATTCCTGACATTTTCTTTAGATTGAATTAGTACTTTTGTTTATTTATTGTCCTGTCTGGCAATGTGGAAGTAAGAATAATTGTCTTGATGCCAAAAAAGAGCCCAACAGATTTTTCTTTCACAAGTGGAGCAGTACGGTTATCGCCATAGTGTTCTACTTGATTTATGCATACAAATTTGTCATGATCTTATCTAGTGCTCTGACCCACATGCAGAAGACCAAAACAGAGAGACCAGCGAAAGGTTTAAGTCGTTTATTTTGAAAGATGAGATGAGTCCAGTGCTGCTCTGAACACTGTTCAACCGGAACTGGAAAGTGAGGGGAAGACAGTGCGGTTAGTTCAGGCTCAGTGGGAAATTTGAATCTTAGACTTGAAGAGGAGAAATAGGTTGCAGACTCATGTTTCCAGAAAATGGTGTCTCTTATTGAATCCAGTTGGTGTGGGATGTTCTAGTGATTGTCTTGTTCGATGGAGGGTGGACAGGGTTTAGCCAGATTGCGGTTGTTCCTTGGTGAACGGAGAAGCTGACTGCCACTTAGATTTCCTGCGGTACTTGAACGGGTCATTGTGGAGATGATCCCCTGCTCAGAGAGAAGCCCCAAACGATCCTTGGGGGAAAAGGTTGATCCAAACCACTAACTTGAATCCTCAACTCAGTTTGGTTCTGAGAAGATCCTTCCAGGGGAGAGAAGGTCCCGAAACATCCAGTTTGCAGGATGACTTCCTGCCGAGAGGCAAAGACAAAAAAAGCGAGATTAAAACTCAGGTAGACAAAAACTCAGATTGACTCATCAAAACTCAGCTTGGCTAGAGTACCCCAAACTGGCAAACACTCTGGTGTCGAGGTAGTGGCAGTTAGCAGCTTAAGAGCAATCTGTTGATGAGGTAACCATCCGCAGGTGTGTGAGGAGGCCAACCAGAATCAGGCGCTGCCTGGTGGAGGAAGGAAGACAAACACAAACACAAACCACACAGACTGGATTCCTAACAAAATTGCTTTATTATAATTCATGCAGGGAGTATTACAGATTATATGGACACTGCAATGTAAGAAGAACAGGAAAGGAAAAACAGGAAAAAGGAGAAAAGATAAAAGAAAGAGGAGATAAAGGGGAAATAACGATTAAACGTTGTCAGTCTGCTTCATCACCTGCAAAGAGAGATGTAAAAAAAGAGCAGTGCAATCAACGGATGTAGTATAAGAGCTACAACAAAGTAGCACCTTAATATTATGGCTGAGGTATAAGTGGTATTATATAATCTGACACGTCTACTGTGGTAGCTTAAGATAAAAGTAATCTAAAAGTGCTAGAAGGCTGTTTTCTTCTATTGTCCTCATCATGTGTGATGGAGTCAACCATAAAATAAAAAGCAAACAAAGTTCTTACAAACAAACTTTGTACTTAGCATACAGGGGTATGAATGACGTACATCACAACAGTGTATCGCAATGTCCTCCAGAAATCTAAGCCTATAGCAGCATAACTATAGAGATAGCTCAGGATAACCTGAGCCACTCTTAACTATAAGCTTTATCAAAAGGAAAGTTTTAAGCCTAGCCTTAAAAGTAGAAAGCGTGTCTGTCTCACAGACTAAAACTGGTAGTTGGTTCCACAGGAGAGGAGCCTGATAACTAAAAGATCTGCCTCCCATTCTACTTTTAGAAATTCTAGGAACCACTAGTAAACCTGTAGATTGAGACTGAAGTGCTCTGTTAGGAACATAAGGAACAATCAGATCTCTGATATAAGATGGAGCTTGGCCATTTAAGGCTTTATATGTGAGAAGGAGGATTTTAAATTCTATTCTTGATTTAACAGGAAGCCAATGATGAGAAGCTAGGATAGGAGAGATATGATCTCTCTTTTTAATTTTTATCAGAACTGCAGCATTTTGGATCAGCTGAAGAAAAAAAAAATCCCATCCAAATGAAGTGACTGACTAACCAGCTTCTTTCTCAAAGACTCTGGTCCAAAGATTATAACTTCTGTTTTGTCTGCATTCAGGAGCAGAAAGTTAAGAATCATCCAGGTTTTTATGTCTTCAAGACATATCTCTAATCTATGCAACGGGTTAGCTTCATCTGGATTTATAGACAGATATAGCTGAGTATCATCTGCATAACAGTGGAAATTAATCCCATGCTGTCTAATAATTGTAATGATTGGGAGCATATAGAAAAGAGAATTGGTCCTAGCACTGATCCCTGTGGTACTCCACAGATAACCTTGGAGCATGTGGAAGATTTGTCATTAACGTGAACAAACTGAAATCGATAAGATAGATAAGATTTAAACCAATCTAGTGTTCCTTTAATTCCTAAAAAATATTACAGTCTTTCTTAAAAATATGTGATAAAAAACTGTAAATTATACAATAATATAAAAGGGGCATTCATTCTTATTTTACGTTTTTGGTACATTAGGAAATGGTTGGACCAGGTTGCTGTGAAACATGATTATACTGTTATTTTAAAATGAATGTAAAATTATTACAGAGTTTTTATTGTTATATTAGTTAATGTCCAGAAAAGTTAGCTGTTTTAGAATTATTAGGACTGCAGCCTTAGGGTGTGTGTTCTTCACTGTGTAAAAGAAAGATCATACCCTTGATCCTGCAAGCTGAAATTTGTCTGATTCTTCTCTGCAACAAGGTTTTTTTGGTGAATTTTTACTGAAACACATTAGAGCTTCTTTTGTGTGAAAAGGGCAATTTGCAGCTTATTTTTCAGTTCTATTTTTGCTTGCAAACGAGCTTTACAACTGCAGTCCATTTCTCTTTGTCAGTGCTCTTTTATAAAGCTCATACTTCAGCGTGTTGCCTGCCTTTCCATGCTGGGATGGCCACAGAGAAAGAAACAAATTAACAAGCCAAGCGAGATGGATTAAACCAAATAACTCTGACTCAAACTTCAAAAGATGTTGTGCTGGTGTAAAAAATTCTGTAGAATAAATCTGGTCTTTTGTAGCCTAATTGGGTGACAAACCATCTGAACTGTTAAGAAAAGAAAAGAAAACTGGACCATTGGTCACAGCTTAAACATCAGATCTTGGGAAGCAACCCTCTGTGTCGCATTTTTCAATCTCACTTGGGGTCTTTCTGCCATCATAGTTCTTATGCAGTGTATTAAATCTACATCTTTCAAGAATAGAATTAAACAGAAATGTCCTTTAAGATCGAGTCGATTATAAGGGGGGATGTCAGTGCCTAAGGTTGTCCTAAAAGGAACACCATAGCAGAGACCCAGAGCAGCTATTATGGAGAGGGATGAAAACACGAATATTACTCATGACATATTTGTACATACATATTTGTAGTTTGCACTGTATACTGTAGCCTTTCTTAGTGGCTAAAAGCTGCTTTTCTGAGTTGCACTTAAAGTGTCCATCTGTCACCAAGTAACAAACTCACATTCAGGGATAATATGGTCACTGATTTTAGCAGTTGCCATGGTAACGTTTCTGTTCGTTAGTTTAGAAGTAAAAGAAAAATTAAAAAAATATCTTGTTATACTAATAAAGTCACCATCATCAGCTCCACCTGTTGTCCATCAGATCCGTTTAGCCAATAGTTAGTTTGCAGCTCCTGCTCTTTGTTCGTGCAGTCCTCCATGCTGGCGCCTCTCCGATGTGAGCTCCCCAAAGAAAAGGAAGCAGACATGAGACAGTTGCTTTTGTCCTCAAACACTGTGGGAGGGCAAAGGTACACCTCTATAGGAGTATCTTGTGATACTGTCATTGTGGGAGGGGTTGTAGAAGCTTGAGTGTCCAAACAGCAGCCAAACCTTAATGCTCCCAACCCGATGGTTATAATAAATATCAGTATTGTTTCTTTATCTCCTGTATGTTCTCCCTGCTGTGTTCTCTTGTTCTGCTTTTTGTTGTTCCTTGCATGTGTTCTTCCTGGATTTATGCTTCTGTGCTACCACTGTCAGTAATTTCACAATATCTACTCTCTACCTCCCCTTCTGCATCTGGGTCCTTCAACAAACTTCTGCAGACTCTGACAGTTGGCGGTGGTGTTGAGATAATATTAATATGATTCTAAGGAGCACAGACTGTTTCAAGAAAGCATCTCCTGTGCATTACTACTACCATCAATATTAACCTCTTATAAAAGGTGTGTCAGATTCTTAATGGCATGCTTGGCAGGACGCATACACTTATATGTCTATTAAATCAGGGGTGTGTAAGTTCAGTCCTCGAAAGCTACCACCCTGCAACTTTTGCAGTCTTTTGGTTTATTGCTGCAATGGAGTAAAAATAATGAGCACTCTTGTCAACTGTTCAGAGTGTAACAGGAGATTTATCCAGAGTGAGAAGTTGTTGAGGCCTGTCAAATATCGAGGGATTTCTAAAGTAGTGGGTCACAGATTCATGCAACTGGATACTACACCATACGCAGATGTTTAAATGCTGAGAAATAAAAAGCATGTGGTCTTGTCTGGCAAGTTTCAATTAGCTGCTCGTGATTGCTAATGGTTTAGTTTTTTTTAATATTAATTTTGTATAGATTGTAAGAATGTTTTAGACTAAAATGTTTAAGTGCGACCTCTATGTAAATAAAAATAAATTATATCTTTATTGTCATGTTCGCCAGGTGCTTCTGTTTTCTTCTGTAGTGTTTTTGGTCTCAGCGTTTCTTTCTAAGGGTCTTGTTTTAATTAATACATTTCTGTGTCTATTCTCTACATTTATTGTCTTGCCACACTAGGTCATGCATTTGAGTTTTATTTTTTATTTTTATTTATTTATCTTTTCTCTCTGTTCAATGTTTTTATTTTTTTAGTATTCCAAAGTCTCTGTGTGTCTCACTTTAACTTCCTCTGTGTAAGTTAGTCATCATACTTTTGTCTCTGAAGTCAGCTATAGTAATGCTTCCCGTTCTCCACCGTAGTGCAGTACTGCTGTTGAACAGTGGTTCCTGCGTCATGATTGTATCTAAATGGAGAAAAAACTGTATTTTATCTGACGGCAGCATCATTACATATGTCAGCGTTAAAGATTTAGGCGTAATATTTAATGATGATTTTTACATTTAAAAATCAACATTATGTTCAAAAGAAGCTTTTTTAAGTTGCATATTTTTTTTTAATCCTGATTTGGAGAAGGTTGTGCATACCTCAATTATTTACAGGCTCAACCGTTCTCTATGCTCTCTATGTTGGTTTGTCTAAGTCAAGCCTTAAAGTGGAGATAAAACAGTCAACCATACTCACCTAAATCACAAGACTGTGTCCTACCATTATCAATAATTATTTTACAAACGTGAAAATTAAAAGAAAAAACTTAGCATTGCTTTATAATTTTTTTTGCAAGGGTGCCGCCATGTTGCATTACTCCAAGCAATGATGTCACAGGGTTGGTCAATGATTCAGCTGGCAGTTGAATAGAATGGATATACTGGGGATAAATCACAACCATACAACACTTTGGTGTGATGGATGACGAAGCCGAAAGGATCTAAATCCCATTGCTTATGCTTTTTAGCCAATTTGCTTTGAAACTTGAGCAACACAACATTTATTTTTTCTTTATATATTTTTTACATTTGTACTTTAATTATTGATAACAGTTAGACACCAACTATTGAATTAAGTTAGTTTTGTTAACTGTTTCATTCCTACTTTAATCACACTCAACTTTGTTAGATTGCAGCTGCCTATTTGTACATTAGCACGCGTCCTTCTTTATCTGGACATTTTAGCATATGAGTGGCAGGTCCTTAAGATCTTCCAGACAGATTTAATAGGATGTTCCTAGAACTGAGCTCACTCTCTACAGTGATAATGGCTCTTTGCTGGTGGCACCAACAGTCTGCAACCAGCTTACTTTAGACCTTCAGGCAATCACCAAACTGGGCCTTTTTGAAAGTCTGTTAAAAGAGGATTTTTTTTTATGTTTCTTTGGACACTTCTTTTTAGCAGAACTATTTTATTTTCTGTAATCTTTTTGCCTATTTTTTTGATTTTATGGTTATATGCTTGGGTCTCCTTGTTTAAATTTCTCAAAACGCTTAATAAATAAATACATATGAAGGACTTATTTTTTCAACAGACAGTCTGCAAATAAGAAACTGTAAACTGATTAACTGTATCAGTCCTAGGTTAGGATTTAAATTGATTAAACCGGAGTGGCATCAACCTGCAGTAATGCCCACAGAGAGCACTTTTAAAGGTAATAAAAAAAGAAAACAAGAAGCCACAAACGCCACTGAGAAGTGTGGGAGGATATGAGTAGTAATATGAGTCGGTTACAATGAATACTTTCACTCACCCACAGCAAAGAGTTTGTCACAGTCACAATGCTCCTTCAGCCGATGGGGGCCTTCATTTAACTGTGCAGAAAAGTAGATTTGCTTAGATTTTTTTTGAAAATAGGTAATTTGCAGGCTAATTATTCTAATCAGCCTGAAATGGAGGTGACATTGAGTGATGCCTCAACTTGCTCCTCTATCGCTCAGGAGGCACCCATGCACAAGCGATATCTGCAGATTATTTGCACATACAGAGGACTAAAATGTAAACAGGATCAAGTGCACCACACACATCAAACCAGACACACCCCACACAGCCTCAACCTTCCCCCTGCTCAGAATCGTTGTCATCAACACTTGCAGCACGCCAAAGGGCAGTGGAAAGGTTACGAGCGTGAGTTAGTGGAAAGGTCGAGTTAAAGGTCTTGTTTTATTTTATTTATTTTTCCTTTCCATCTACTGTATTCTGGTGGAGCAGCGCCTCCCAACATGGAGGGGAGATCAGCAAAGACTTTCTCAGGAAAATGAGCAATGTCTGACTGGCCTCAGTTTGATCTCTGCTCCTCAAAGTACATTCATCGTTTAAAAAATGTAAAGCTTGATAAGAAATAAGTGGCATTAGTCTAGCTGCTGCACCTAATGAAAGGGTTGTGCAATCAGTCTGTTAAGGATGTAGCACACTTTGTTATGTCATTGCTGGATTTGTAGACAAATGGTGGTGCTGATCTTTATAGTTAATATTTAGTAGATAATAATTTAGGCAATATTTTTGTTGGTTTATTGTTCAGATTTGTCTTTCATTCTGCAGAACAGCTGACTAGCTTCATGCCAAACGCACCAAATATTCAACATACTTTCAGAATTATTTTGTCATCTGTATAAGATTGCTGTTTGCAACTGACTTAATAATTTTAAAAAGGACATTTCCATCACTGATTTCCTCTTTATTGAGATTTTCAGAATCTAAAGAAAGCACTTATGGGATTCTTGACCAATTTTGAGGCTCTCAACATTAAATTTAAAACTAGATTTATGTATTGCTTCTATGTTGAAACAATTTAAATTGCATTGCATGCATTAAATTGCAACTGAAACATGACAAGTCTGCATTCCAGTCAATTCATTTTGAGATTGAGATCAGAGATTGGGTTTATTGTTCTTGGCAAATGGGGCTTCACAACACATACTGTAAGTATAAATTGCGAATGTGGCAATGCTTGTATAAAGCCACAAAAATTATTTAGGACCAAAGGGTGAATGTTAAGCTAACTCTCATGACCACTTCTTCTTTGCCTTCTTGCCTTCTCTTTATGATGTATTTCTGCAACTTACAATGAACCACAGACCAGCTGCTGTATTGTGCAAAAACTAGCTGTTTAAAGGGAAATGATGCCAATATCTGGTCCTTTGGTGTGGCAGCATATTTACAGATACAAGTATGATTACAAGGACATCGTATTGAGTCAGATAGTGGTGTATTCCTACCTGCTGTAATTAACTATTATTTTGCCTATCGATTCATCTGTCAATAATTTTTTAGATTATTCAATTAGTAATCTGATAGCCAAAGGTTCCCTAAATAAGATTTTTAACAGAATTAAATCAGGAGAAACTAAAACATTTCCACTTGTAGAGCTCTGGATAGAGTATTTTGACATATTTTATTGGGTTAAAAAAATATATTTATATAATTTTTTAGAATTGTGATATATATATATATTGCTCTAAATGGGTTGCTCTGTCAGCTAAAGACAAGTTTTAGACAATGTTGTGCCAGTTCATAACTAAATGTTCAGTTCACACACATGAACATGAACTTGCTCAGGTTCATAGCCGACTTTTTCAAAAATAAACAGTGTTCACAAACCTATAAATGATCTAGTTCAATTTAATTTGGTAAATTAAGCCATAATACTACAATAGAACCTCATATTTCCCCCTTTAAATGTGTGATCATGATACACTATATTGCCAAAAGTATTTGCTCACCTGCCTTGACTCACATATGAGCTCAAGTGACATCCCGTTCCTAATCCATAGGGTTCAATATGACGTCGGTCCACCCTTTGCAGCTAGAACAGCTTCAACTCTTCTGGGAAGGCTGTCCACAAGGTTTAGGAGTGT
>NW_015150574.1:445983-480606 GCF_000732505.1 Cyprinodon variegatus
CACTGAGCTCCTGAGAGCGACCCATTCTTTCACAAATGTTTGTAAAAACAGTCTGCATGCCTAGGTGCTTGAATTTATACACCTGTGGCCATGGAAGTGATAGAAACACCTGATTCCAATAATTTGGATGGGTGAGCAAATACTTTTGGCAATATAGTGTATATAGGAAGAATTGGAGAGTACTTGATGCAGTCAAGGTATACTGTATGTGCAGTGAAGCCTTTATTTAGCTAAATAAAATGAAACTTCAGAAAAATACAGGTACATTCAGGTTCTACTGAAAAGATCAGTATCGAAAATGACTTCTTATGTTCCTCATTCAGTATCAGATATTTCCTAAGATGTGTCACTTTAAATTTGGAGTGGACGTGGCTGACTTACAGACTTGTTTGTGAATCCCGGTGAGGACAGTTTGCACAAAAACATGAGTTTGTTTTTTTTCTGTCCCAGTTTCCATTGTTAGTTCATAAAACTCAGCCAAGCACTCTGCAACACTGGCATCAGAAACACCAGTAGATGAGTCTGAATCACACACGACTGGTACTAGCAGTAGAAATCCTGGTCTGTCATGCTGTTTGCCGTAATAAGCACAGTAAAAACTGACATTATCCAATTAAAAGTGTCATTATTAATTAAATGTGAACGTGAGCTGCGTGTGTCGCACATTATTCTGAGAGTGAACGTCACTATTGTTGACATTCATTACTTCAAAACTGATCCGTTCAATTCACCAATCTCTAAAAATATGAATGTATTCAGTGAGTGTGTTCATGCACAACACAGGTTTTAGAGTGTGTAATCAAGTTAATGATTAATCAGTTACTAAATGAATTGATAATTTCCATATTATTCATTATTTCAGCCTTATTCAGAATCAGTTTTTAGCAGTCGAGGATCTGGGCAGGACGTACGGTTAAGAGGAGGATGCACCTGGTGCCATCAGAGCACTAAGAGTCTTCAGAGTGGGCTGATAGCATTTCCTCATTTATATCCCTATTGTTGAATTTGAAGGGCTAAAAACAGCTTGGTATAGAACCTTTAAACAATAATTACCTCTGTGTTGACTACATTCTGATATGGAACAAGAGTATCAGTTTCAGTCTTATGGGACACCAGAGCCCATATGACAAAATCTGCATATTTATGTAATCTGCATGTTTAAAAAGGGACATTGTTCCAGTATTGCAGTATTGCAGTATGCTGTTGGTGTAGGCTGCAAACAGAAATGGAATAAAACATAAACACAAAGGAGCCGTGTGATAAAAACCAATGGTGGCATTTAAGTTCAAAGTAAATAAACACCATGGCTAATCCAGATGTTTTAGTGTGAAATAGCATGAGGCTGGCATCTTCTCCCACTTATCTCTACATTGAGTATATATGAATATTAACAGAGGCATTTACAGAACTGTATAGCTACAGTTACACAGCTAAATAAACAAATGTGTAATCAATTGTGATTACCAAAGCAAAACGAAACAAAGATGGTCAGCAGTCGGAATTACAAGAACATTCAGCATCATAACCTTCCATAATAAAGGCTTGGAGGTAGTTGTAATGGTAGTTTTCTTCTCTGTTTCAGAGATCCTCTGTGTCTCCGTCAGCCAGTTTCCGGGCCGGAGAGAAACATCAGAGTTCCAGTGATTTTTCATCTGACAGCAAAAAGCAGAAGACAGATGACAAAGAGCTAACCTCGACCCGCTACGTGAGTTACACGGTTGAAATCATCCTTGACTGAGCAGGGGAGGAGATGTACGGTAATACATTTTATTACTGAAAGAGAAAATTGGAAAAGAGAGGTAAATCACCTTTCTCTGTTCCTGGTAGTACCCTTTGTTTTTGAAAAACTGGGAAATGAAACAGAGTAGAGCTTGTGAGACTAAAAAAAAATACAGGTTTACCTATCTTCAAGTTAATGCTTTTTATTCTGACAGATACAAAATGTCAGAGCAAATTGGTTAGTATAGATTGTTAGATTATTTTACTCTATACAATAAGGCTAATTAATTTTCTATGTATTATTTCATTTATCTTTGTAAATGTAAAATTAAATTTTTCTGTGAATCCCAGGAAAGTGATGGAGAAAAGAGTGACGACAACTTGGTGGTGGACGTCTCCAATGAGGTACCGATCAGCTTTTACTTTTATTGTTGGGTATCATCATTTTTTTTTTTTTTACTAATTAAAAAAAATAATGATGTTTTTCTTTAAACATCTTTGCTCACCCATCTCAGGATCCTACGTCTCCTCGAGGAAGCCCTGCCCACTCTCCTCGGGAGAACGGATTGGACAAAAGTCGCCTGCTAAAGAAAGACGCCCCCCTGAGTCCTTCTTCCATCGCCTCCTCCAGCAGCACACCTTCATCCAAGTCCAAAGAGATTAATTTGGTGAGTCATTGTGAAACTATCGCCTTTTGATCTGATTCAGCTTTTTTATAAATTAACTTCCTTTTATTTCTGGCATATAGTCGTAAACATTACAAAGGATCATTTGAAGTGATGTATAAGGAAATATTAACCTTTGTGAATAAAGATGCACCAGGATATATGTAATAGATATGTTCTGGACTTCATTAGGGTAAAAAGTTTGAAAAATCACCTGCAGGGTTCGTGTGCAAACTTATGGGAAGCCATTATTTAGGAAAACAGATTATACAATTACCCAGATTAATTGATACAAAAAAACTGAGTGCATCTAACTAGAAGGAACCCTACAGTAACTCCTAATTTTAGGGAATTTGAGAAGGAAAGAAACTAGGAGGTTATATAACAAAGGGTATTTTATTTACTGGTCATTATTAAGAAAAATGACTGACCATTTTTAGGTTTGGGCCTCACAGATATGCGATATAACACAAGGCCCAAATGGAAAACAATGGCCTTTGAGAACCATTAGGTGCTGCCCATTAATCTGGAAAGGGTAATTAAATTATTCGAACACTATCTAAACTCAGTATGTCAATTGAGAAAGATTATCATCATCACCATCATCATCATTTTTATTTGTAGAGTGCTTTAAAACAGCTGAAAACAAACTGCTGAACATAGCTAAAAATAGTACACAATAAAATAATAAATTACAGCATAAAAACATAAAATAATATGAATTTCTTTAAGCTAAATAGACAAAGTCACAACACCTAAGTCCTTGCAGTGTTAAAAGCCAGCAAATAAAAGTACGTCTTGAGCTGTGTTTTAAAATTTGGCAGGGAAGGAGCCTCCTTAATGTACTGCTTTTACATAAAAGCGGAGCAGCTATACGTAGAGAGGCTCTTGCCCCGCTCAGCTTCCTCTTAAACCTCGGTGCCTGCAGGAGCTGCTGTTCTGCTGACATGAGGGATTATTTAACGTCCCAAGAAACCAATCCCAAGGTCAGGCTATGCAGCACTCAGTAAAACAGCAAAAAACTCAGTATCTCCATTTAGACTTATGTTAGCCTGTTAAATGTCAAAGATCATATAGTTTGAAAAGGAGTATGACAAATTAACAGAAATAAATGTGCAGTTATTAAGTGTGTCATAATTTTTAGATTTCCGATTTAAATGAATAAAGTTATGCTTCAACATGATTGAAATTAGTTGTGCAGTTTAAAAAGAAAAGAAGAAAACATCTCCAAACCTCAGTGAACTAAATATGATGATCCCGAGCTCTTTGAGTTTTTCTTTTCATGTGTGTTTATTTAAATCCTCTGTGTTTTCATTATGTCTATTTGTCTACCTTCCTCAGCGTCCTGTTTGAATTTTTCTCCCAGCTACTTTGCATTCATTTGATTGTACGCACTTGGTGTCTATGTTACTCATGGCATCGTCACAGTATTCAAGTTAGTGGTCATGTTTCCCACCCTCTAAATTCTTCAGTCGCTGTCTTTCTGGTTCCTGCGTGCTTTTCTAAGGTTCGTTATTAACAGATATATTTTTCATGACAGCACAAACCCAGCTGCAATTTGAGTCCAACACAGACCTCACAACATGCGACTGAAGGAAGACAGTGTGATAGAATGATAAAATGATCGCACGGCTGCTAAAGGTGGCTCCACAAATTATGGACTGTTTGGATTTATTTCCAACAAATTTCCTTTTAAGATTTATCAATTTTTATAAATCATGACTGAGAATGTATGCATGCAGACTGCACAATCTACACTTTATATTTAAATTAATTGTAGAACTTGTTAGGAGCTCGATGAGCCCTGATTCTTAAATGCCTAAAAAAAGTATACTTTACAACAAACAGTGGGTTTCTAAGTTGGAAAATAATTTTAAGATCAAATTGTTTTCTGCATTATTTTATTATTCCTAAACCAGATGTATGTAAAGAAAATTTTCTTGTAATTTGTTTTTGTTTTTTTTGGTTTTGTGGATTCAGAATGAAAAATCGACAACGCCTGTGTCTAAGTCCAGCACCCCAACATCCCGTTCTGAGGCCCCCACACCTAGCAGCACCTCCACCCCTGGCCTGAGGCCTGCGCCGAGCAAACCCACAGGAGCTGAGCTGCTTGGTGGGTCCTGATTATAGCTAATTACAAAGAATCCTCACAGCACCAAGAAGCTTTTGTAAATCACAAAGAACTTGGTTAAAATAACACTTTGGACTTGGAAAATAAGCCTTATGCTGTCAGTTTGACTCATTACAGATCAATATGTGGTCTAGGAAATTTAATATATATTATAGATTTATTCTATTGTCTTTTAAAGGTAAAAAAAAAAACATTACCTATTATGTTCTGGTAATGTTATAGAATTAGGTTGCTACTGTTATTTTTAGTAATAAAAAAAGCAATATGATTAAGTAGATCATGACCTTCAAATATTTCTGTTTACTTTTTAATTAATTGCTTAAACTTATAAACTGAAATTTGATAACAATTTTATGTTTTTTTTATACTGATTGAAGAATGTTTGTTATATTTTTTGCCTTGTTTCATCGTCCAGCTTCCGGTCTTCGCACACCGCTTGCAGTGCCCTGCTCTTACCCTGGACCGTTTGGAATGGTGCCTCATCCCGGCATGAATGGAGAGCTGAGTGGAGCAGGCGCCGTCTATACCGGCCTGCATAACATCTCCCCACAGATGAGCGCAGTGGCTGCTGCTGCTGTGGCGGCATACGGACGCACACAAGTGGTACATCCACAGAAACATACATCCTAAACATGCACCAATATGTTAAAAACAACAATGTTCATTGTATGATTTTAGGAATTTTCTGTCAGGATCCTAAAAAAAGGTAATCAAATGTAGATTGTGAGGGTGAATTATGTTTATGCTATGTTTTATGGAACTCTCATCTTTATTGCTGTTTTTAATCTATTTCTATAACAATCAGCAGCTCACCCTTAAACATGCATGCTAAATATTTTTTTTGGTTCTTTAAGATGTGCTTCCAAGCATCTCTGATGGGGACTTAAAAGCTTTTTATTCAGATTTCTGCTTAATAACTTCAGGTATTCCCCAGTGGATAACCACATTTTGTCTGCAACCTCCAACATTTTTCTTTAAAGTAAAGTTTTGCTTAAAATCTTGTAGCCTACTAGTGCCCTTAAGGTGAAGGTCACTAGCAACAAGACAGCAGCTGTTCTAACACATCTAACACAAACAGAAAAGAAGGAAAGTCTTTTAACCATTAGGAAATAGTAATCTTCTGTTTGCAAAAAGAAACCCTGAAAATAAAAACACCAATAATTTTCTATGTTCCTCGTTGAAAATATTTAACTGAATAAGTTTAAGTGTTTTTGAAGTTGTTCAAAATTAAGTATTCATGAAGTGTAATGGAATTTTCATTAAAACAAGAAGAGCCATCCTTCAATAAGATTTTGGTTTTGTCTAATTGTTAAAGCTCCTTAAAATTGAACCATTTCAACATTTCATTTCATTTTTTGTTTTATGTAAATAAACTGATGCTTCTTAATTGATAGCTTAGGAGTTTTGTTTGTTTTTAAAGCTATCATATTTATTTAATCAATACAGATTTGATTAAAGTCAACTATTGCAGCAGTATTTTACAGTAGTGTATAGTAGAACTATAGTCCTGTTATCTTTTTTAGGTGGGATTTGATCCTCACCATCATATCCGAGTCCCAGGCCTTCCCCCCAACCTGTCAGGAATTTCTGGTGGAAAGCCGTAGGTTTCCTCACCTCAATTTTTAATGTCACCACCACACCAAGGAAGACACATGGTTTTGTCTTCCTCCTGTTTGCTTTCATTTCACTCTCCATTTTTTTTTTCAACACTCTTTGTCCCCTCCAGAGCCTATTCCTTTCATGTGAGCGCTGATGGACAAATGCAGCCTGTGCCTTTTCCTCCAGACGCTCTGATTGGCCCCGGCATCCCACGCCATGCACGACAGATCAATACTCTTAGCCACGGAGAGGTGGTGTGTGCTGTCACCATCAGTAACCCGACTCGTCATGTCTATACCGGGGGCAAAGGCTGTGTGAAGGTGTGGGACATCAGTCATCCTGGTAACAAGACCCCTGTTTCCCAGCTAGACTGCCTTGTAAGACCTATCCCTTGATCCTTGCTGTATATTCCAGACAATGTCAATAAAAACATGTCATAAAGTTATTTAATGTCATTTCAGAACAGGGATAACTACATTCGCTCATGTAGGCTGCTTCCTGATGGACGGACGCTAATTGTTGGGGGCGAGGCAAGCACTTTGTCTATTTGGGATTTGGCTACACCAACTCCTCGCATCAAAGCAGAGCTGACCTCATCTGCACCAGCGTGCTACGCTTTGGCCATTAGCCCTGACTCCAAAGTTTGCTTTTCTTGCTGCTCTGATGGAAACATAGCTGTCTGGGATCTTCACAACCAGACTTTGGTTAGGTAGGTGGTTAGAGATTGGTTCTGGATTATTGTATTGACAGCCCTATTTGCCTGTCTACATTCAAACGTAGGAAATTTAATGGCATCCATTTCTTAAGTCATAGGGTTTAATATAATTTCACTTCACCATTTGCAGCTGGTACAGCTCTTCGACTCATCTAGAAAGGCTTTCGCAACATTTAATTGTTTGTTAGAAATGAACAATTTTTCAAAAAAAAAAATAAAATCAAATTTTAACCAGTATCGATTTTTTTTATTTCCTTCATGCTAATCACAAGTATGTAAAAAAAAAAAAAAAAAAAAGTAGATGTTTCTCTGCAGGGGTTTATTGTTTTCATGACCTTGAAAACTTGCTTGTCCAGAATCGTAAAAGTGCTTGTTTCTTCATGCTAGCTGCAACCTTCTCTTCATTTCTCCGAGTGTGTATTACCACCACCTATAGGGCTGGAATTAAAAAGTCAACGTCTTACTCTTATTTTAATGTGACCAAAATTCTGTGCCACTATGATTTGAAAATTGCATTTTGTCAAATTGCAATTATATTGCAAATTCAATGAAATGCCCAGCCCAAGTGTTTATGGGATTTTTGGACATTCATGAGGTCAGACACTGATATGGGATGAAAAGGCCTGGTTTAATCCCTGTTTTTCAACTCACTCCTGGTGTGTTCAGACCATTAAAGTTCTTCCACATTAGAGTTGAGGTTTGATGTATTTAAGGGCAACAAGCGTCTGGGAACACATATAAGCAGAGTGATTAGTTTCTGGTAGCAGGTGGAGAGTGAGGCAGGTATATAAAGGGAGGGAAACAGGTGGAAGGACTTTGGGGATAATTAGTGGCAGCAGCTGAAGCTAGTTATGGTTCTAACTGGTGGCTGCCGGAAATTGACCAAAGGAAATGCACCTGGGAATAATAATTCCAAAACTAAAACAACAATAACCAAAGCATGTCATCTCCCTTCTGCCAAACTGGTCCATTGCAATGCTATACATAGGCATGAATGGTCACATACTAACTTCTTTAAAGTCCAGTAGTGTTATTTTTTTTACATTCATGTCAAATCAGCATATTGCTATTCACTTTGCATTTTTATTCTTTTTTTATAGTTTAAAAATGTACAATCATAATAAATAAATTATAATGTGCTCCGATGAGCCTTGTTTATCAGCTTAAATATACCTTTTGAAAATATCAGTCTTTAAGTGGGTATTAAAATTATTTTAATTATTCCACATTTTGACCTTTTTATTGGTCTGATTTTAAGCATTACCGGTATGTTTATATCAGATGTTATCCAGAAATACACATACTTAACAAAAAAGGCTTGAAAGTATTAGTCTGTGTGTAATTTCTATATAAAACTATGTCAGTTATTGAATTAAGTTACTGGGAAAAAAACAATTTATCAACTGAATATGCATGTGTATATTCTTAGAATGACAATTTTTACACTTTAGTTATAAGTTAAATGATTAAATTTGATCCAGTCACTTAAAGACCCAGTAATGTAGCTTCAAGTAATTATACTGCATTTTTTTAAGTAACAAAAGAAACATACAAGAGGCGTCATTATAGAACTTTAGCCTAAATGACCACAACGGGAAATGATTGAGTTCTACTGTACTGTGCAATGCACTGAACTAAAAAGAAATTCTAGAATGATAACGCTTATGCTATGTTCTGACCGCAAGTGTTAGAGGCAGCAGAAGCAGCTGGTTTACATGCAAATTCAATGGTTGATGCGCATCAAGGTGCAGCAAAAGCTCCTGCAGCACATCTGAGCAGCTGAAGCAGCCCCTCATGAGCTTCTTAGCATCTGACCCACGTGATGCGCTGCAAAAGCAGCAGATGCTGGAGTTGAAAAAATTTTTAACTTATGCTGTTCGACGCGCAACATCAACCAATCAGAGAATCTGATCTGGGAGCTGGCAGGGAGACAGACACAGCGCTGCTGATGCAGATTGCTATGATCGCTCCCTTGAAACAGTTTATTAATGCCTAAATTAACTTAAAATGTTAAAACCTGCCAGCAAAATATGTTAGATTTTATTTATTTATTTTATTCTGGTGCCTGCAGTTTGGATTACGTACATGAAAATCGCTAACATCTCCTTCCAGCCGCCATGAACATTAGAGGAAAACCCAGAAGAGACAAGGCCAGAGGCAGCCGTTGAAGGAGATTTCCAGGGACAGAGTGCAGATGGTGTACGGGGGTCTGAGCGGCTCAGACAGCGAAATAATATTTGAAGGCAGGATCATAATCTTGATAAACTGAATGCACAGATAAAGTTTTCAGTTGGACTTTCTCACTTAAAAACATATTAAAACTATTTTTTACCCACTTATAACAGCAAATATAGCAAAGCCGCTCTGTTTGCTAAACACAGGAGCAGCAGAAGCATGAGACGCACATGGACACACTTTTCTGGACGCGCTTCAGGAGCAACAAAGCTGCTCCTGATGCACGTCTGACCTTAATGTGAACAAGCATCTAAAATGAAGCAGCAGAAGCTTTTTTGCTGCTTCCAGCTCTTGCGGTCTGAACGTAGCATTATTTGCTTATTTTAAAACACCAGAGTGGTTCTGGTCATTTTGCAGCAGTGCAAATAACACAGTGCTATGAACATATGGTCTCATATATTGCAAGACTTAGGGGAATTTGTCCTTTTATTTTTACATATCAGGTATATTTTTACCTTCTATACAAGTGTTGAAGCAATTTAAAAAGCTTAATAAATGCCATTAAATACCATCGGGTCTCTCTTTTTTTTTTTTTTTATCTCAGGCCAAAGTCTGGTGTAGGTTCTTCTGACCATTAACAAAATTGCAAACTTTCTACTTTTCTACCAAACTGATTACAACACTGCAGAAAACCATGCAGGTCATAAAAATGTATCACCAGCCTTTGCTTGAATAAATAAATGGTAAAAACTGGTACTTTTCAAACTTTATGCTGCAATTCAAAAGTTAGCTTGTTTTTTACCAGGGCAAGAAAAGATAGGACTTCAGTTTTTAGCTCCAAACTAACGTTAACTGTGGCACAACTGTTGTCAGATCAATCCTACAAAAATTCCATTTATGTTATTTCATTATCTTTGTTTTCAGGCAGTTTCAAGGCCACACAGACGGGGCAAGTTGTATAGATATCTCTAACGATGGAACCAAGCTGTGGACTGGTGGTCTGGATAACACCGTTCGTTCTTGGGATCTGAGAGAGGGCCGGCAGCTGCAGCAACACGACTTTACTTCTCAGGTATACGGAATGCTCCAAAATAATCCCACAACAATGCAGCGCTGTAATACCAAATACAACATTATACAAAAAAAGCTTGGTTTTTATAAAAAAAAAAAAAAAAATTATACCATTAGTTTGTGCTATAGATAAAGTAAAAATGTCACAGGCTAGTACAAATTGTGCATCCCTAGACAGGTCCTTGCAATTGCATGTGTGATTACTGTCTCTACTTTTGATTTATTGCAGTAATTTACAAGCTCAGTTCAGAGCGTTTAACCCACACTAAAGGCTGGACTGTTTTTGTCATGCCCTCAAATACTTTTAACTCTGATAATACTTGCAGTTTCAATTTACCTTTTTTTCAGGCAAGGAGAAAAGCAGCAATAATTGACCATTATTGCAATTTTCCTGAATAAGGCACATTTTACAACCCGAGTTTGCACATGAGGTCGTGACTATCCATTTAAGAGGTTTGAGAGTGAGGGCAGACAAGACAGGAAGTGATATTGCAGCTTTACAGCTGCAGTGAATTTATTACCAGATTGAATCTGTTCATTCATACAATTTTATCACGGCAATGCTGCAAATATTTCTTACTTTTTTTCACGAACAATGACTAAATCTACCATCCAAGTTACAACATGTGGCTGTCTTTAAAAGAGGACTATTTCTCTTTGTTGCAGATCTTTTCTCTGGGTTACTGTCCGACAGGCGACTGGTTAGCTGTCGGGATGGAGAACAGTAATGTGGAGGTCCTGCATGTCACTAAACCTGACAAATACCAACTCCACCTACATGAAAGCTGTGTGCTCTCACTAAGATTTGCTCACTGTGGTAAGAATGAAACATGGGACACATATGATAGTATATCACATATAGCCTCCTTGTTTAATAGTGAAATATACTTTTTCTTAATAAAGGCAATAACAATGAATAACCCTGATTATTTTAAAGTATGACTATTAATACTGGACAGCTATTTAAAGATTTTTAAACTGGTTTGGCTTGAATATTAATTTGTTAGCCTATCAGGGTCTTTTCTACCGATATAATCCTAAAGATCAGGTGCATGCACAAAATACGCCTCCATATAAAAATCTGTTCTTTACTGAACCTAAAATTACGTTTTTGTTGACATTAAAAAATCAGTTTTTATTGTGCCTGGAAGACATTAAATGTGATTTAAGATGATTAGAAAGTTGTAAATATAAAAAACAGAATTAATCCACAGCAGTTTATAGTATCTACATAATGCTGCTCCATCTTTATAAGAGCATACCGCTTGTAGAAGTGCGGTTTTTACCTCTGTAAAGGGTAAAAATATCACCTTTATAGGGCTTATAGTAATTATGAATTGGACTTCTTTTGGCTTTATTTTTGACAATTACTTTTTTCTTGCAACCATCGAACAAAGGCTAGATTTGTCAAATGCAAGGCTTGTCTACCTTAACAGATTCTCCAACCTGAAGTGTGGGTCTCTGCAGGTCCTATAGCTACATTGGGCCTCTAGAGCAGACTTACCTATTTCAGATGATGGAGAATAGGAGTTCTTTGTGAGATGTTCATTAACTCGAACACTTTTTTATAATCTAGCAATGGTTTAAGTATCTTTAAAAGCTTAATTATCCCTGATTTGTCTGCTCTTAAGACAGAATGCTTACATAAGAAATTGTAAAATATCTATGGGACAAAAACACTATCAGCTGCAAACCTAAACAAACAATCACAGTCAAAGTCTGGTTTGGATTTACAATTGTATCATGTTAGCATATTCCCTAGCCTTTGTTTAACAAAGTTTTATCTGGATAAGTGTTTGGGCGGTTCTCTAAAGACAAGGTAAACAACAAAAGACCCTGGAGGTGAACAACGAGGGAAAAAAATGCTTAAGCATGTTTGATTTTATTTTGAAAACTTTGAATTCTGTCATATTCTCTGCAGGAAAGTGGTTTGTGAGCACAGGAAAAGACAATCTACTCAATGCATGGAGAACCCCATATGGAGCCAGTATTTTTCAGGTGAGCATTCAGAAAAAAAAAGGATAGTCGAACATTGGTTAGAATATGTGAAACTATTAAGAAGATCTATTGGATCTGCTGGAACTTTCTTTATAAGGACAGACATTTGAATATATATTAGCTATAGAAATACTTTTTTTTTTTTGATTTTTAGTTTTCACTAAAGTGTGTTCCTATGTTAGCAGAATCTGTCAATTTGTTACATTAGACAACATGTTTCTTTCACCCTTCCAGTCAAAGGAGTCATCATCAGTGCTGAGCTGCGACATCTCCATAGATGATAAGTATATCGTGACGGGCTCAGGAGACAAAAAGGCGACGGTCTACGAGGTCATCTATTAAGAAAGCTGGACTTCATGGTCATCCTTTCATCAGGATGTAAAGTCTCCTATCATGCGTACGAAATCCAACAATAAAAAAAAAAAAACAATATTTTCTGGGATTTTAACATTTTGACCTCCTATTTCTGAAAGGTTGTGGATCAAAATGAACGAAGCACATAGATTTTTCTTTTTTATCTTTTTTAATTTTTAAGCATTGTTATGTTGATGTAATTAATAATGTTGTACACTTCTTGCTGGATAAGATCTCCTCATGTAACATTTAATGTGCAGTAAGCATCTCACTCTTTTGATTGTTTACATTATTTTAGGTGGCCTAAAAGGCACTTCCTTTATAACAGGTTGCTATTGCTATTTCTGTATAGTTCCCCTCACTGACTGCACCTCCAAGAGTTGACAGATGCCTTCAAGGCTTCATGACAGAGGGTTAGCAACTGCAGACAAAAAAAAAGCCTTAAGATCATGAAATATGTTACTGAATAAAAAAAATCTAACCTGTAATAGCAGTTTGTTTAATCAAAATCACTGATGGCCCAAATATTGGTCCACCTTATGATATTCACAAAGGATAAATCTAATATAAATGAACTAGTAAAAATACTTTCTGTTTATCTGCATATCAATAGGACTTATTTCTTTTAACCATTGAATACTAGGCTGTCTAAGGATCCATATTGAGCATAAACACACAGCAGAGTATTGAATACTAGAAAATACACTCTTCAATGTGCACTTTTGGAAAACTGTAGCAAGGCATCATGGTGGTCCATACGAGCACAATGACTTATCTGCCCTACCATCACAAAAGCAAATGTCTGGTATTTGCTAAACTCTATCGAGACTTTAATTGGAACCAGTTGCTTTTATCAGATAAGACTAAGCTTGAGCTTCTTGACCACAAACACTTCAAACGGGCTTGGCATTAAAGAAAGGGTGGATCTATGTACTGTAAAAGCACCTCTTGCATCTTGTTCAATTCTGTGGAGGAACAGTGGTGCTGTGTGGCTATTTCTCTTCCAAATAACCTTGAAACTTTGTTCGAGCTCCTTTTACAATTGAGTTTTTGAAAATGAAATGGAATTTTAGAATTAAAATCTTAGAGAATCTACCAAAAATGGTTAAAAAGATGTCATTACTCAGTTATTCGGGCTTATATTGTTGTAGAAATTTGTAAACACGGTTCTTTAGAAACAAGCCCCTGCCTTGCCACAAGTCTTTTAGAAATATGTGGGGCAAACCAAAGGAAAAGGGACCCAGGTCTGTTATTTATTTGTCAAGATTAAGCAAAGTAGCAAAGATCTCTCTCCCTCACTTTGTGCACCAACCTTGCGAATCTTTCTCTGAAAATACTTGGGTCTGACCTACTGGCATAAAGATACTGAACAAAGTGTCAACAACAGGAATACATATATTTTAACGTTTGTTTGAGACAAATACTTAAAGGTGTTGTGGAGGATTTTCGCGAACTTTTTAAAAGACTCAGCCTGTCCCCTTAAAAAAAAAAATGCACATGCACAACCCTGTGCATGTACTCCCACGAGGGAACGCCTATTACATGTGCAAGAGCACATTTCTCCTCATGCACGCTATGTTTTAAGTTTTTCGTTCTCATAGCTCATACAAGCTTACTGTGTCCGAATGTCCATCCTAACCCCTTAATCCCTCAGTCACTATATAGAGCGGGGCCTATATGGTGGACTTTATAGTTAACTCAGTTAACCAACCGTTTGGACAGATGATCACTGCTTTTCGCTCCCTGTTGATCACTAGACTCCTCGTCCACTGCGCGATGACTGCACCATCTTTGTTATTAGTCGCCGCTGTTGTCCCACTGTCGCCGCTGTAACAACAGCCTATGGCGACAGTGGGACGCTGTGACCGCAAATCCCATGATGCTTTGTGAGGAGAGCTCTCCGCGCAAAGCATTCTGGGATCTATCTGCCTCTTCTGAGGCCTTACTTTTATTCTCATACACTTCGGAAACACATTTTCTCTTACGACCCTCAGCTATTTTCAAAGAACTGTGGTGAGAAAGGTGAGCTTCAATAACTGTCTGAAATCATAGCTCACCACAGGTATAAGCTAGGGATGGGACGATTTATGAAAACCGTCAGAACCGTTCGGTTTGACTGTCTCAGTTCGGTTCGCGTGTGTTTCGTTCGGTTCATGCGCTGCTCCTTTTTCTCATAGGCGAAGCGTTTACACTCCAGAGCAGAAGGTGGCAGTACTGCGACCAAAGCGAACCACCAGTAGTAAACAAGAAGAAGAAGAAGTGAAGCAGCTTAGCCGGGTGTAGCAGGGAAAAAAATCAGTTGTTGTGGAGAATTGTGTGGGTATGGCGAGTGGGAAAGAACAGGAGTTGGAAGGCGCGCCAGCAGCACTTTATAGGTCTGCTGTATGGGACCGCTTTGCATTTAGAGTGACCTATGATGACGGCGGAAAGAAAGTTGTGGATAAAAGTGCAACAGTGTGCAAGCATTGTGCAACACGTTTTGTTTATGCTAACAGCAACATGACCAACATGTCATGCTGACCCCGAAATCCCTCATACTCCGTCAGCAACCCCCGCTCCGCCCCGCTGCGCTCCAGACCGGCTGCTCAAAGTAAAGCTACAGCCCCCACTGTGGCTTCGTCCGCTCCCGTCTGAGTCCCTTGGAGATGGTAGAGAGCATGCGCGAGATGATTAAATTCAAAGCAGCAAAACATACGGAGATGATCCAGGGTTTCCACGGATCATTTAAAATAATTACAATCCATTATTTTTGGGGGGATTTTTTCATTAATTCCATAAACTTTTATGGGATTTCGGTGTAACAATCAACATGTATCGAACCGAACCGAAAACCGTGACCAGAAACCGTGAATCGAACTGAACCGTGGATTTTGTGAACCGTTCCACCCCTAGTATAAGCCTAAATGTGCGCATGCACAGAAAAAGATAGCTAATGGGACGGCCTTACCTTTAAATTAAAGGTATGATTTTCTTTTTTATTCAATGCAAAATATGTTACTGCAATAAAACATTAAATTATTTGAATTTTTTTTTTTACATTGGTGTCAGCAAATGTTATGTTTTTTTTATGACAAAATGAACCTTAAAGGCAACATGTTCATATTTATTGTGTTTTTCATCTCTTTTCTCTTTGAAACAAAAATTTTCCTCTAACAGCTGTTAGAAAAGCTTCATGTGAAACACATGAAGAGTTAATTTCATTACAGTTGCATGCTGACGGGTGCTCTTTCTAGAAGAGGATTTGGACAGTTATCTTATTATCTCTGAGCTTGTTTGGGGTCTGACAAATTGGGAACAAATAGGAACCAGCCTTTTAGAACAGGTTGGGAGGGCACAATAAACAAACTAAGGCATAAGGAGATCATAACACAAACTTTTAGTGTAAAGACTGGTTTACCCAATCCAGAAATAACAACATGTCCACTGTACAGAGGTGTGTGATGTACTTAAACTGTATTATCTGCTCTCATTCAAACATACATTATACTGTTTGTAAAAAAAAAAAAAGAAAAAAAAGTGCTTAAAGGTTTTGTTTTGTATTTGAATGGATGATCTGTGTTTTGATTTTTTTTTTAGGATGTGGCTTATGTTTAGTACCCATCAGTATTTTCTACCACCTTTTTCTTCTTTTTGCTGTAATTCCATTTCAGGTTGGAAGTTTATAGACGTGTGTGTGTTTGGTGTCTATGCTTCAATCTCGTGGGCGATTTATGAACAAACTAAAGAGGCAGCCCTCAGTGTGCTAACCCCTGAAAGACCTTTGCACTTGGTTCTGACTCCCAGTTTGGACTTCTGTGAATGCTCTTTTGCTCTGCTCTGACAGTTTTTCTGTAAAGCTTATTTATTGATGTTTTGGAGGTCAGCCTTCTCATTTCTGAACTTGGTTTTCTGTTGCTGGACTTTATTTTTGTTGTATATAAAGAAAAGAACAAAAGTTGCCGATGATACAGACTGAATTTACTACGGATTTCTTTTTTCCTTTAGCTTCTTGTAAAAAAAAAAAGAAGAAAAAAAAAAGAAAAAAGAACAATACAGTGCCTTTATAAGACTACCGTTTCCTGGATTCTCCTTTACCATTCCTGGTTGTACAACAAAACTAAGAGTTAAAGTGTAACCCTGTTAAAATACTTTTTTATTATGATTATTCATTTGATCAAGTATGTTTTTTTCAATGTCAGGAAGTAAATATATGTTAAACTTGTATGCTGCAGTCTGAAAGCATCATTTAGCCAAATGGGATTTATTTTAAGCAACTACAAATAGTTATCGTATACCTACGCAGCAACATGCAAATCTAGCTTTGAATTTCCTATTTTAAACCTATTTAGGGCAAAAACTTGTGTAAAAGCAGATGAGATATTTCAAGCTTTGGAGATTGTATCAGTGGGGTCTCTAAATGAGGATCTATTGAGCCAAATATGTTTTTTGATTAATCTAACTCTATACTTTAATCTCCTAAATAAGCCTACCTGAACCACCTGTAACCTTTTAATGGTTAAATGTATGATAATAGTCTGAAATAGTCTGAAGGATGAGTAATTCAATTCTGCATTGAATTACTCATCCTTCAGCAAATCTTTAGCCTCTCCAAATTATTATTAAATAGTGTTTTTATTTCATGAAACAAGTTTTTATGTTATATATAAAACCATGATTTACATCATTCAATCCTAACATCCTTCAAGTATATAGAAATTATTTTAAACCCCAATTAAGAGAGAAGAGCATTTATGTTTGTGGTACGAGTATGTAAACTTGGCAAAGACAAGGTTTTCTTTTAGTAACAGGTAAAAAAGAAGTCAACAGAAATTAATAAACTTGTGTTAATATGGTAGGATTGTTCTTTTTACACTAGGTACCTCAGAAGGATTTAAAAGTTTAATAAGTTTTGTTATTTACAGCCTTTTTTCTGCCAGTTCTGCCTACAGTCTTACAGCTCAGTGTTTCTTCGCTTTCTTTGTATCATTTGTAACTTTGCCTTACAGTGCTCTTTTTTTTTTTTACTTGCAGGAGCCAACATTTTTCTATTTAAACAAAAGCATTTGGTTTGCTTTCACTGAATGCTCTGTTGTTTTTAGATCTAGTGATTCTGTGTTGAACTGGATTTATTTATTTTGATTCTATCCTCGACACCTTAAATGTACTTTTGTTGTTCTCAATGTTAAGATCCAAACCTGAATGTCACTTTTCTCATTTTAATGCTACACGAATAACACAAAATTAAGATAAACCATTTATTAATGATGTACAGATCACTTGGTTTGACTGAGCTCACAAAGGTGTTACAGCTTGACTGTAAAACATGTAATTATTTAAGCTGTGAGCACTTAAAGAATAATCCTGTAACCAGTTAAGCTTATTTTCTTTCAGTGTAAAATGGCTTTGCTCTCTTTTTTCTAGTCTGCAGCTGATTTTATTAAATTATTGTGTCAGTATATTTTGTCTGAGTTTCTTTTACAGTTTGCTTTTAAGACTGTGGGAGTTTGTTTCATCAGTCCCTATGGTAATTTCTGAAATTGAATTAAAATGTAGCTAATGGGACATATTTTAAGTAGGAAATCTTACGTGGAATTATGGTAATGTTTAAAAAAAAAAAGAATGAACTTTCAAAATTTGGTTTTTTGAAAAAAAAAATTCACATATCAAATCTAGTTGTTCTTACTTATTAATATTGTTATTACTGTTAGAAAGCAAGTTACTAGAAATATTCTAAAAAAGAACAAAACAAAATATACAATGATTAACATAAATGAATTTTATTAATGTTTTTGTATCCACTATTTCCCCATGTGTCCCTGCACTCTCCACTTGTATTTCAGTTGCTGTTCCTTATATATTCTGCTGGATTCTCTCTCATCATCCTCCAGCTTCCTGTGTTTTCATCGTGTTCACCATGTTGATCCATTTTGTACATCAAAACATCCATTTTCCACAAATTTTCTGCCCTGATCCTGATGCTGCTTTACTCCTCAATAAACCTAAATCTCGACATTTAATGAGAAAATATTAAGCGTACACCCGCTATACTTAAGGACTAGAGAGTTCCTTCATGAAAAGAACCATTGCTTTTTTAATTAAAACAACTTTGTTTCAAATGAAGATATTTAAGTACTCTGATTAGATTTGTAATGAAAGAAATTTGTTAAAATTCTTTGTTTTTAACCACATGCAGGGATTTGGTGTCATCACTCCTGCTACTGTATCTGCCCATTGGGAAGGAGGGCAGTCTTAGTCCATAATAACAGTAGCATTTTTGTCACAATAACATTTAATCACTGTTAGAAACAGCATGACTGAAACTAAAATTGTGTTTTTTTATGTGTTTTTTTGGCAATGTAAGCAATGCAAAATTTTTATAGACCTATGTACTACTAGGGTGGTGTACCCCCCATGAGCCCTGTTTACTGATGGGGCTTTATATCAGACAGTTTACTTATCTCTCTTTGGGCAAAGCTCAGCAACAGCTTATTACAGCCAGTCCTAGGCTAAACATGCCTGCTATACAGCTGCTTTTTAAACAAAATGTTTTTGAAATTACTTAATTCTAACAGCTGATTAATTCTTGAAATGTAACTTTCTAAATTTTTAGAAGTTTATATTACATATATCCAGATTAAAAACTGCACATAAATAAATCAACATCTGGTCACAAGTACATATTCTGCAGGCCAACTGTCTTTTTTGTCTAAATCTTTCAAACTTTCTTTTAAGAGAAAACTAAGCTTTTGTTTAAAAAAGAAATGTGATAATCGTAACAGAAGTTACACTCATATCAATTTTGATGGTCAGTTTTATGTTTGGGCTCATGATTTGGGTCATCTGTACAGATGGCATAATCGTAAATGTCTTATAAGTCTTCATAGATTCTTCATAAAGCATTACCACATTTGGTAAGTCTTAAAAGTAATAGCTTCCAAATTGACTCTTACATTTTACCTGCTAACCAATGCCTGTAAAGTATAAGATGGAGCTTTTGCATTTTTTCCATTTTCTCTGAGTACTGCACAGCCTGACCTTCATGTAAGAAGATTGATAGCTGTCTTACAGTAGGTGTTTTACACTTGAGAACAATATTTGAGAGAAATCTCTAAGGAATGGTCTCTTAAACTGCTCCAGATTAATAGCCGGAAATATTTTCATTGCTGATGTCTCTCCTTGGTCTAGTGTTAACTATCACAGCTGTATGAGCCAGACCAACAAACCTTCTGCTTAACAAAGCGGATCACTTTGTTAGAGACCAAGCATTCAACAGTACTTCATCTTAAGAGCTTGGCTTCTGCATCACCCTGAAATTTATGAGAGAACCTAGAATCACAGCGTTTCACACAGCATTGTTTTGTATCTATTTAATAAGAGCAGCATGCAATCTGTTATGGGTTTTCCTAGGCTTTAGGTTAGATTTAAATTTGTTTAAATTACACACACCCCGAGAATAAAAAGAGAGCACACTAATGTATTTATTTTAATCTTAATGATATACATTTTGCTTTTTTGTATTTGAAAATCCTGATTTTGTCATGTTTTATGTTGCAAGACATCATCTTATACCTCATAGTTTATGGGCTAGTCTCAGTCTGACCCCCAATGGATGAACATGATGTGTTCATGCAGCACGGACCTCTGGACAAGTAAAGTGGACTAAGTGATCTAAGTGAGGGCTGTGGAGGAGGACGCTCTGCCATTACAGTGAATGATACTCCTGATGCAGCTCTCCAGTGAGCACTTTAAACAGCCAAAAGTGGATGAGAAGGAGAGAAGGTTGTGATGCAATGTGGGAACAAGCAACCCTACTTCAACAATAAATAGTAAGAGCACTTACTCATGCACATTGCTCACTTTCCACGAGTTGATTAAACAAACAAGACACACAAAAGCAATGTTCCATTTATTTTGATGCATGTTTGCTTATCAATTTTAGCAAATATATTATGGTAAAATTTAATCTTGACAAGTGAGTACCATTTATTGTGTGAAGTACCAACTGTGTTGTCTTTTTGCAACCCTCCCATAACTGCAGTCATGACCTCACAGCCTGATGGAATAATGTTTGCAAAGGGCCACTTTACCCATTTCAACTCTCCTACAATCTCAGAGGGCTATCAAAGCAGCTCATTAATTAATTCACAGTTTTCAAACACTGACAGCACACTGTGGAGATCTACAGCTATGAAGCAGGAGAATGAATATTCACAGCCGTTCAAAACATTTCTGGTAAATTCTCCTTCTAATCGCATTACGACAAAGAAATGACTGCAGTACATCTGAATGTAATGCACTTTGGCATTGCAGTTCTTTAGGCCAAGTACAAAAATGACAATAGTGCAAAGTTGTTTACATTACAATTTAGTCCATCAGCTTTAAAGAAATATATGTTTCTGCACCCAAGATCTGGCTTTGGTATCGAAGCAGCCTTTTTGGTCTTGATGCACTTTGTTTTATCAAATTGAAAGTAATGTCACTTTAAAAAAATATGTTTACATATTTCTGGGAGTTAATTAAAGAAATATTATATTAAATAATAAATATATTTTAGCTCTGTAATGTATTTTGGTGCTAAGCCATTCAGTGGTTTTGGACTAATAAGGGTATTTTAATCTATTCCCTGAGATACTTTAAAACTGCTGTGATGTGTTAAACTTCCTTAGCTTCGGTGAGAATGTGAGCAGCATTCTTGATCAGCTGCTTTTGATTTACTTTTTAGTCAGACGTGTGAAGACACAGGTACAGAAATCATTTTTAATACAGATGATGGCATGAATTTTATCTTAAAGATCCCGCTGAGACATTAGTCTTTTCATCCTGCCAATGTTCTTTAGGTGGTAGAAGGAGGACACCATTATTGTCTTTATGTGCCTCTGGATGTTCAAGTTTAAGTCCATCACTACACCCAGATTGCAAGCCTGATTGGTGATTCTGGCTGTATTAATTGAAGCTGTGTGTTAAATTGAATACTCCTATTTTAACTCAAAAAAGTAATTAATTTATGTTTCAATTCAGCTAAGAAAAATTGGTCAAATATGTGCATTGATTTCTTCTATACAGTTATCGAGCACTTTAATGGGTTAATAATTAGTCAGTTATTTAGTGAAGCATTACATGCTTTTACCATGTTTATTTTTTATACACTGAAAACATTTTTGTGGAGTTTACTTGTTGAGCCATTCATACCCTAGGAATAACTTGCCACCTAAGTCAAGGTCTCTTTCTCTCCATCTCTTAATAACAACATTACACAAGCTTCTAAGTTAGTACTATATTAGGGAAGGGTATTTTTTAAAAGATATCAATTTGTGTTTTCTTCTATATTACCTTTTGGTATGTTTGAAATCAAATTCCTAAAAAGTGTTCATGTCTGTCTGCCATACTGAGAATGTCTCAAAAATTTCATAGAAATTTGGCAACAGTTAAGCCCATCAAAACAAAAGAGAGCTAAGGGAGACTAAAATGATCATATTGATCATATTACTCAATCAAGCTCATCAGTGATCATTTGAGACTAGTTATTTTGTTAAGAAATTGTCCATAAATTTTTCTGTCACACTTATTTCTGCTGGGGTCGTGAGGGGTGCTGGTGCCAGCTGTCAGTGGGTGAGAGGCAGGACTAGAAGCCAATTAACCTAACAGTCATGATTTTGGACTGGGGGAGGAAGCAGGAGTACCCAGAGAGAACCCACGCATGCACGGGGAGAACATGCAAACTCCATGCAGAAAGATCCCGAGCTGGGAATTGAACCCGGAACCTTTTTGCTGCAAGGCAACAGTGCTACGCACTGCATCAACTGTGCAGCCCAGTCTCATTTTTCATTTTTAATTAAAGCAAAGTTGCATGCTACATTTCCAAATGTTCATGCTAACTTGGGAACTCCTACTATATAAATGTACTATCTGATATATTAGCTATAATAACAAAATAATTATTTAGAAAAATAGATAGTTAAACATATAAAAGAAACACCAGCACCCACATGCATAAGGATGTGACAGTTCCACACAATGTTACCTTAGCACTTTCTGTATTCAATGTCAAATAAAGAACATGTATTATGTGCTGTCTATTTGTGCTTTCCAATTGATTTCTTATAACTCTGATTTATTTAACTATTTAAGATAACCATCTATTTCTAAATAAAGAGGCTTTTTGTGCAGCTACATCTATTCAGTCACTCCACGGCCACTGCTGTGAAGGGATCAGAGGTGATAAAAAAAAGTACAGAGAGCTGGATGAGTGAGAGGGTTTAAGTTCGCACAGAGAGTGGAGGATTGGATATTCCCTAAGAAAACAGGAGCAGCCATTTGAGTGGAGGTCACGGACATTTCTATGCATGCCAGTGAAACAGGTGGGAGTGTTGGAGGAGAGAGGCCTCTTAAAGCCAAATAAACTAAAAGCTCTTGGTTTGAATGCTCTTCAGGCTGCACTCTGTTGAATGTACTTCAGTTCAAATAAAGCACTCGGGTCAGAAGAGATGATTTTTTTTTTTACCAAGCTTTTAGGACAACTCAGATTCCCACTTAAATCCAGCTTTAGTTCCTCTTTTCAGAATAAGAAAATTACCTTTTTTGTGTGTAGTGAGAGCTTCTAAAGCATGATGTGAAAAATATTTCTAAAATGTTTCAAATTTTAGAGTACTGGCATTGTAGTTATGCTGAAAAAGAGATGAAATAATTATTGCAACTGTAAAGGAAACATGATGTAAACTAGTGAAAAACTACCTGTCATACCAAAATGAAATATAATACACCATATTTAATAACAATTGTAGTCTAAAACCAGCCGGCTTCTTTGTTAAAGGGTTAAGGTCAGGCTAAATCAAGAGACTGGGATGAAAAAAGCGAATGTGCTACCATAAATTTCTTAACCCAAGAAAAATAGCAGCATCTTCACCTCTTTAGAAAATATTGCATTTAATTGAAAACCAAGTGACAGCTTTCCTAACCCTGTCAAAGTTTATCAAACATTGATAATAAATTTGCATTTTTGCATTTCTGATTTTTGACAAAAGAGTTATGGTATTATTTTATGAATTATTACATATTAATTGAAACAATTGTATGAACTATTGCCTTGCAGCAGTATTATCCTGTATTGGAATTCCAGTCTGGCATCTTTCTGCAGAGATTACATGTCCTCCTTGTGGATTCATGGGTTCTTGTTCTTTTCTAAAATAAAATATGAGTGTTAGTCTTTGTAAATACCTAAATCCCTTTGATTTCAAATGTGTGCATGTGTGCATGTGTGTATGTTTGTTCTGTGGTGCTCTGTGATGGAACGTTTATCAGTCCCCTGTGGATCCCATCCCCTTCCCAGTTATTGCTGAAGGTACTGTAGGCGTTGTCAACACTGCAAGGATAAAGGAGACATTAGCAAAGGATGGATGGGTAATTCATATCAGCTCAGTTGTAGTGCAGTGTTTAATACACTTGGTGGTAGCATTGGTCTGTGATTCTCTGAGTATAAACTCTCCACAGCATAGCAAGAGCACTGAGCCTACAGTGCAAGCTGCACTCCCCTCCAACAACGAATGGTTCAAAAAATGAAACTATAAAGTTCTCAGTTCAATGGTATTTCATTAATCCAGGGAAACTGGATGTCTTTTGGAGGAGTTCTGGGAACAGACATCGCTGCATGACAACAAAATAGGTAATTTGTATCCTATCGTCCTGTAATAAGGTACCTAGAGGCTAGAAGGTGAAAATAAAAAAGTACAAGTGACTTTTTTTTTTCTTCTGTAGATCAGGTTTGAGTCCATCTTTTTACTTGCTCATTGAGACCAACAGTAGTCAATCTAGGACTTTTATATGTTGTATTAGGCTAACAGGTCTGAGGTTGCTTTGGGCCAGCCCGACGGTAACATGTCTTAGGTTTTGGAACAGGGCATGATTTTAACCACTTGAAACGTTAACCGGGGTTAAAAAGGTTGAATATGTATATCAGAACCCAACATTAAGATCAGATGCTGTACAGAAGTGTTATGTCATTTTGATTGTTACTGTTCTGTTTATTTTTGACATTTTTCTGTTTGAGCTTACCCAAATCACACTAGGTAATTAATGGACAGGTGGTTGTGCTGGAGGAGGGTTTCATAAACAATGTCAGGTATCAGGAAATTTTAAGAACAATAAGATGAGCTATGTCAGAAAATGAAACATGTGCAGCACTGGGTCTTTAGGCACGGCAAAATAAAGCCTGAAATGTTTTCCTACACAAAGAATCAGTTTTCTCAAAATAAATAAATAAATAATTAAATAAACAAACAAACAAAAAAATATATATATGGTGACCATATAGAGAAAAGAGCCTTAGAGAGCAGCCAGGGCCAGTCTAGATAGGTGTGTAACACAAAGTTATTAATGTTAATTCTCCTATATTGTGCCATTAGTGGTTGTATTTCTTTTTTTAAAAAGGTGTGTCTTAAAATCATATCTAAATTAATGATATTTTTTTTCAAAATGCATTGATGCTATTGCTAAAGAATAAAATAAAATAAAAAATGGGAAATGTTAATTTATCATGTTTCCTGTTCATTTCTGAAGCAGTCTAAAAAGGTAGGCTTTTTGATGCAGCTTGTGAAATTGGACATTTCCTTTAAAAATTTTATATCAGCATTTCTGTAAGTGAAGAAATATGAGAAGCAAATAAAGAAAAATATTCTGGGCAATTTGCTGTAGAGATTTAATAAATGAACATTTCTACCGGTAAAAAACAATCACGTATCGGCTCGGATTAAGCAATATTTAATTAACATTGTTTTTAGTTATCATATTGTATTATTGTTATTCTATCACAGACAGGAAAAGACCCCTCTTGAGATACTTATAAACAGATTATTTTGATGTGTTTTTTTTTTATGACCAAAAGGTGGCGACGTAGAGCGTCTCTAATGAGAGTGATAGCAACCGTAGAAGAAAAAAAGCTCCCATTAAAGCTAGCTGGTTAGCACGACTGCAAACCTATAATTAAACATATTTGTGATTTTTTTAAAATGCTTCTACAGTCCGTAAGACCCTGGCTACTTCGATGCAGAGTATTACCGCTGTCTTGCGCGCGAACATACTACGCAGACAGCGTCGCTCGGCTCGGCTCCCAACCTGATAAACAGTCGCCTGAGTACCAGGTGGGTTAGGCTAATGCTAAAGCCTGCTAGCCTGACTATAGTAACAACGTAAAGTCATAGTTCAACCTGATTAGAAGGTAACTTAACAGAGGACACCACAGATGAGTCGCAGTAATGTTTACACATCTGCAAAACTGCGACCAATTAGTTTATGGTCTGTAACATATTGCATAGAGTGAATGTTAGAGGTCAGAAACCCCTTTTGCAGCCCCCTAAGAAGTTTAGAAGTGACTAATATGACTCCCATAATTTACAGATTCCGCTTTAGAGTGAACAGTTAAACAAATCGGAAACAATTAATGTTTCCATATATTATGTCCTTATGTCTTAGTAAGGTGGTTTGTTTGCTAGATGTATGTTAGATGCATAAGTTAAATATTTAACCTCCTTTCCCCAGTTTTATTCACTTTAAATGCTTTGTTGACCCAATCCACCTTTGGCAGCAATTCCAGCTTCCCATGTCTTTTTGTATCTGATAGCTTAGTTTGCCTGTTTTTAGGTAGTGTCGCATAATTTTCTTTGCAGTTATTAGGTGAAATTGATTTCTTAGTTTATTTTTTTTTACTTTTCACTGTCTTCATAATACTGTGTTGTGTTTAGACATTTGGGTAAAATGAGGTTAGACATTCAAAGATAAATACCTTGCAAAACCATGTGCACATATACATTACATAGACATAAACAAATAAGGCATACTTTAAAACATATACATTGACACTTAAACATATTTTTGGCACTAATGGAACCCCATATTAATACACATTCATCAAGTAATTCTGTATCATATGTTATACTTGTGTCTAGATCCTTGGTATTTTGATTTTCCTCAGGATCAAATATGCTCATACACTGCATGTAAAGCTGCCTCATTAACACCTTTTTCAGAATTTTTTATTTTTAAAATTCTGTGTCAAATAGTTCATTTATGAAAGCAACCATTTTCAACCATGAGTTGTGCTTAGTAATTTCACTATGCAGTAGTTTTTCTATAATTTATATGGACAAGCATTTTGATTAGATTATATTCAGTTTTCGAAGCTTTACTCACCAGAAAGTTATACTAAAAATCAATTGTTTTGCAGGAAAATTATGAGCGAATGAAGGTTTTGGTTGATGAATTGAGGAGCCGAACAGAGAAGATCAAGTTGGGTAAGTGTCGGAACCAGAAAAAGAAGATAAAGGAGGTCAATATTAAACCTTAACTTGTGCTACTTTTTTTTTTTTTGCTAGGGAAGATAAACCTCATTATGCAGCACTGAGCTACAAAATTTGGAATAACTTAAAATGTGTTTTGTTTTCCAAGGAATGGAAACCTAACTGAATATCTTGTGAACAGCACTTGATTGGAGAATGTTGTTCCCCCAGCAGGGCAATGACCCTAAGGCACCTTGAGACTCCATAGACATTAATATGTAGACCCATCATTGGATGGGCCAGCCTTATGCTGCGACAAGTTGGTGTTCGCTACATTGGATGTGGCTGATTTGCTGTTAGACTCAGGGATATTTATTCAATATTAGAGGGACTTTAATCCCATTCTACACTTAATAATTGTTGTATTAACATTTATTTTATAATAAATGCTTTTATTGTGATTTCCTTTTGGCTTTATTCACCTGATGTTATGACCTATCTCTTCATTTAAAGAAAAATAATTATAGCCTGGCCCTAAGACTCCATTGTGGAAAATTTTCAGGACTCTGCAATGCTTCTGCAAACGACTGAATGACTATTCTCCTGATGTTTGACTTTATTCTGTTTTAATTGTGTATTGACTTCTGTCTCACAAATTGCGATATATTTTACTCTTAGTTTTTTCTCGTTATATTAGTAGCTTTATCCCTTTATTCTCTCAAAATAGTATGTGCCCCTAATACTCCATCATAGATCTGTGTCAATACTAGATATTGAAAAGTTCATGTGTTCAGTTACATTTGTTCTGACTGATTCTGCTATACCCTCAATGGAGTGAAGAGTCTGTGCCATACCAAGACAACTTTGGATTTGTTGATGAAAAAAGATGCTTAAAAAAGAACTAACAATCCAAGTTTTTTTCATATATATTTATCACTAAAGGTGGAGGAGAAAAGGCAAGAAAACTTCATACATCTCGAGGGAAGCTGTTGCCAAGAGAGCGCATTGACAGACTACTGGATCCAGGGTATTATCGTCATCAGTTCCATTTATAATTTATGACTGTTTCATTTTGTTATGTGGCAAAGCGTCATCTAAATTTAGAGATCCACTCTGTGATTCTTAAAATAAAGGAATGAATGGGTTACATTTCCCCCCAAAAATATTGTAGTCATCTCTAAAGGTTTTTCTGTTTTTGTTTGTTGAATACTGATTGTTGGCTTTAAGTTGAAACACGAATGATGCACAGATTCAAAATGATACAGATGAAAATGTTATTGGTCTAATTGATTTACAGTTTTGTTTTATGTGCTGCATAGATTTTCTTCTGAGAGTGTTCAGCTTAGAGGGAATCTTAGTTGTGACCTACAATTTAGGAATAAAACAGAAGAAAAAAATTAACATTCCTACCAGAGCAAGCTAGCTTTGCTAACAATTGAAAGTAAAGAAAAGTTGTGATTGATACCCTTCAATAATACCTTTTTTGAATTTATTAATATTTATAAATTTATTTTAGATCCTATATTTAGTAGGTTTGACTTTTTTTAACTATTGTGATGCATTGAGATCTGCTACAAAAAAAGGCTTTTGCAAATACCCTCTACATACTACATTATTTAAAATCTAAAATATTCAAACACCATAAAGCATACATTATTATGCTGACATTACCATAATTAGTTTTTGAGTTATTTAAAAAAATTGTGTTTTGTTTATATTTTATTGAAATAGTAAACTTTATCCAGCAGATGTGTTTTGTTCCTCATTTTAAGAATCAGAAAAGTGTGACAGTTTTTGTTAATTGTCTTTACAGGACTCCGTTTTTGGAATTTTCCCAGTTTGCAGGATATGAATTGTATGGAAAAGAGGAGGTTCCAGCCGGGGGGATGATCACTGGGATTGGACGTGTTTCAGGGTCAGTATATTTTTCATAAAAGAATGTTGGATTATATAAAAGATGTTGACTGTTTGATCAATTTGGTAAAAATAAAACATCTAATTTCCAAAGCAAATTCCATTAATTTCCCTTTGATGTTTTTCCCTCTTAGGGTGGAATGTGTTGTTGTTGCTAATGATGCTACTGTTAAAGGAGGAACCTACTACCCCATTACAGTGAAAAAACACCTCCGTGCACAAGAAGTCGCCCAGCAGAATCACTTACCCTGCATTTACCTGGGTATGTTTTGCTAGATTTAGAATAATTTTTTCAAACACTAAATCTTAAAATAATTTAGTTTCAAAAATAAAATTTTTAGCCCTTGCTTACTTAAACATACATTAATACCGTATTTTTACGACTATAAGGCGCATATAAAAGTCTTTTTTTTCCCTCAAAATGTGTGGCGCGCCCTATGGTGCGGTGCGCCCGATGTGTGTTGTTACTGCGGACGTTTGAGACCACCATGAGAACGTTAAAGGGGGAAGTGTGGACGTGGATTGTGTATAAAAAAATAGGTATGTGCTTTATGCAGAACTCCTCATCTCCTCAATGAGGAGATGATGAAAGAGTGGCTGAGGGAGGTGTATGTAAGGAGACCAGGTGGTTTTTTCCACTCATCACCATTGCTGTTAATCTGTGACTCCATGCGTGCCCATCTCACAGCTGATGTGAAAAACATGGTGAAACAAATGAACGCTGTGCTTGCTGTTATTCAACCGCTCGATATCGGCACCAGGATAATAAAAGCGAACATATTCTGCCGGCAGATTTCTGCATTTTAAGTTAATTTATGCGTCAATAAACTGTTTCAGAGGAGTGATCACAGTGCTCTGTCATCACAGCGATGTGTCTGTCTCACGGCCAGCTGCCAGGTTTGATTAATACTTTGTAATAAATACATGAATAAAGCACAATCATACTCAGTTTTGCTCCCGCTCTATTTTTAAATACGCAGTAGAGGTATTTAAAAGTAGTAGAGGACATGTACCTGTATATAAAAAACGCGCCCTATAGTCCGGTGCGCCTTATGTGTGTGTTAAATACAGAAATGGGACACCTAACTGAGACTACGCCTTTTAGTACGGTGCGCCTTATGGTCGTGAAAATACGGTAACTCAAAGTTAAAATACTGTTGGTTAACAAGAAAAAAATGTGTTGATATCTTTGGAAAAGGAGCATGAGTTTCCTCTTTAACACTCATTAACAGACTTTGGATCATAAATGATCTAAATACTCAACTTTTCTTCATTGAATTTTTCTCAGTGGATTCTGGAGGAGCCAATCTTCCCAGACAGGCTGACGTCTTTCCAGACAGAGACCACTTTGGCCGTATTTTCTATAACCAGGCCAGGTTATCTTCAGAAGGAATTGCTCAGGTGAGGCTTTAAGGTGCTTGTGACAGGCTTTTTAATCAAATAAAGATAGTGAAGAAAAGCATATTAATATTAAGTATTTAGAATTTAATTAAAGTCGTAATAAAAGACAACTTTCACACAAATTGGGCATTTTTGACCAAAGTCGACTGGATTTATCGATTAAAGGGATCTCCAGGATCATTCATTGTGTGAATGTTGGTTATAAACACCTCAGCAGGTTGCACTTAAACAGTTATTAACTGGGGGGATCACCGTTAACCTTAACTTCATACATAATAAATATAGTAATTTTTTTGTTTCTTTTAACTCCTAATTTTCTTTATGATATTGACCTTCTGAAATCTCTTTAAATGCTTAAATACTTTGCATGATTAAAATGATGAATAGCTCTATAAATTATTAAAAAAGAAGTCAAACAAAATAAAATAGAAATTTCAATCTTAGCCCACGGGTGAGTTGTGCTGTTTTCAGAAGATGCAGTGGGCACCCCATGAGGCCCCTGAGGGCCCCTTGGTGCCCCACGTTGGTGACTCCTAGTTTAGACCAATATGAAAGAGAAAGGCCTTGAAATAATGAAAAACCAAAGGTGTAAAATTAAATGCTGTCAGTAAAAACAAAAACAAAAAACATTTGCAATAAACTGACCCAGAAGTAGCCAGGAGGAGTTAAACATGTCAACTTTAAGGACTCATCCAAAACATTTTTCTTCCTATTTATATTAAAACCTTCTTTTACTTAATATTGGAGAATTTATGCACATCTGTGGTTATCCTTTGATAGGCTTAATGGTTTGCATAATAAACACCTACAAAGTTTGACCTAATGCCCCCTAAAAGTTAAAAGAAAATTGCAGTCATAAGTCTTTTAAAAGTCATATCCTCTAGTGTGTGTTTTGAATCATTTTGGTGATTTGTCACATTTTAATATATCTTGCTAGTCAATGAAACTTTTATGAAGAAAAATTACCACAGACTTTTTTTTCATTGCAGATATATTTTTTCATGGTTCTTTAATCTAGCTGGAGGGGTTGTTTCTTTTCGCATTAAGATTTCTAACACTTCCTCTTTCTTCTTAGATTGCTGTTGTGATGGGCTCCTGCACTGCTGGAGGAGCATATGTACCAGCAATGGCAGACGAGAGTATCATTGTGCGCAAGCAAGGAACCATCTTCCTCGGAGGACCTCCTCTGGTTTGCAGATTTTCTCATCTTGTTTGTATTTTACAATCATGAAATGAATCATGTGGATTGTTGCATCCTCTCATGGTATTACAGTTGAATTGGTAATTCCAGTACCAGCTGGTTACTATGACTGAGCAGCTTTTGCTTCGGCAAAACAGAAGCAAGCCAGCATTTGCACGCTGGTTTGATTGACTAGGAGCATCTATATGGCCATGCTGTTTATCCACATTTAGGGAGATGTTTTGCATCTCATTTAGAATAAAGGTTCCACTCCATTCTCACTGACAGGAGGTGTTTTATGTACAATTAGTGCGAATATTTACCATGTCCTTAAAACAGGTGTGAAATGAGACCTAACAGAAACAACAGTGAGAAATGAAAGGTGCAATACTGTTGGCTTTATAAAAAGACAAGTTTTTCACTAAGTTAAGCTGTTTCTTCCTTTGTGCCAGACATTTTTACAAGAGATAATTTTGTCCTAGAATTTGTCTAAAAGATTGCATAAAATCTTTCTGTTCATTTGTATCATCTCATACCTGTAATTTTCAATTTTCTCTTTTTGTTCTTCCATTTGATTTTGTTCCTACTAATATACGATCATGGGGAAAGACCATTTTTAATTCAAATTAGCCCATATTATCTGACTGGATATTTTTTTGTGTATAGCCCATAATTGATATTGACCTAATATGATATCGGCGGATTTAATCAAGAGGTATTATTTAGGGCAGTTGTCATCAACAATAGGTAGGAGTTAAAACTGATCAATTTATTATTAATCAATAAGCAGGGGTTGACGTTAAGGATTTTTTCCACTTGACCGACTTTCACATTTCATTTGCCCAGAAACTATTTTTACTTGCCTAGTATAATGTTTGATAAATATAGTTCCTAAGATTCATTTTTGTATATATATCAATGAAACATTGACAATGTTTCATTGTTTTTTAAATGTTTAAATGTTTTTTTTGTAATTCAGTAAGTTTACAGGTTCCTGGTGTTTATATGCATGCGTCAGATGATGAACTCAAGCCTACATTACCGTGTTAACATGCTTTTCAATCCTTCCTGCACATTCTTTTCAAACTAAACTTTTCTTTAAACTGTTGTGTGCTTGGACAAATATAAGTTGTAGTGTTAAAAATCTAAAAAAAACTTGACAGGTTAAAAACTTAAGATAAATCACAAGACAGAAGTCAATGTCACAAATGAATAACTTTTATTTTAGAGTCACGGTATGTTTATACAAGATAATACTATTAATATACCGGTAATGTGACTTTTCTAGAGAATCATTATACAGTTATTTTATACAGGGTTTCCACAGTCTAACATAATTTCAGAATTCAGACGGTGGGAGCACATAACATTTCTAATGCCTTCCTCTACAAAATATTGGATCACAGGATGCAAAGATGTGGGGCGAACAATTTTGCCAAAGATGTAAACCTTTTTTTCTTCTGTTTTTTTAAACAATATTGCGATTGGCATTGTAGTTTGGTTTTCCATTTCTCTAACCACAAAGATGTAAATACTTCACCTCAGCCTTTCATAGTTTTCCTGACTTTTTAAGTTTACTTGTCCAGAATCCAATGTCGCAGGACTTTACTGTTACTGTTGTGGAGAAAAGTGCTGACTTCTGCTTGCATGATCTGCATGCTAGCTGCAACTCTCTCTTCCCTTCGGTGTGACAGCAAACCCATTTTAAGTGCATTGCCTCCTAAAGAGCTCAGGTGGGAAAGTCAGTGTTTCTGACTCCTGTTAAATGGGTTGTGATCAAAATTGAGACACCTCTTCAATCTAAAAATGGCTTTGGTTAAATTGTGATTGTATTGAAAATGCAAATAATTGCTCAGCCCCCCAAAGAAGGCAGAGACGCCTTTATTTCCCTCAAAATATAAAGCCAATTTAATTCTGGATTACATTTCTAATGCACAATATTTCTAAATTTAACAAAGGACTTTTAGAAACATGTAGAAAATATAATCCACTCTTCTTTTATCATCTCTGCCAGTGAAATGAAAGCAACCAAAATGTATTCCCGATTGATAAGATGTTGTTGTGCAGTTATAGAAAGTGTTGCTCTGGCTGCTAAGACCTGAGGCTTGCTGTGAGGAAACCGATGCTCATTTCTCTTAGTAGCTTTTAACACCTGATGTGTTGGAGGTCAAACTGGTCGGAGGTTTGGGCTCGGGCCAAAAAGCACATTTTATTTCACTCGTTCTGTATCTTCTGGGCACTCTTTTGTTCAGAAGGCATCATTTTCTGTATGAATTAGAAGACTGAATTAAGACGATGTGGGTTGGTGTGGCTCAACCTTTTGTCATTTGTGCCCTAATTTCCTCCCAGCCCACTTGCTGTTGGTCACCAACATATTAAATTTTATATGTGTAATCAAACCGTTGATGCCCGTGTAGCTGACTGTGCTTAGCAGTTTATTATGTCCTTAGAGTTAAATATCTCCATTACACTAGGATAGTCATAGACCTGATATAGTTGTGTATTACTCATTGTTGTGTTACACTTTATTTTTGTTAAATAACTGAGCAACCTCCTGCTGATGGTGTATATGTTAGAGTCACACAACCACAACTTGTGGATCAATCATTGGATATAGTAGATTACTACCACTACTTTTAATTGTTGTACATCCGGCCAGGATCAAACCATTACTGAGGTGTGTACAATTTGCAGTAAAAGACCAAATGTCAAACTGGCAAATGAATGGTGAAATAGTAACAGTAGGAAACAATCAATCAGCTGCAGAAAAAGACAGTTCTTGCTGCAGCAGTTTCATGAAACCTCTTTGTGTCTTTTAACAGGTGAAAGCTGCCACCGGGGAAGAGGTATCTGCAGAAGATCTTGGTGGTGCTGATCTACACTGCAAGTATGAGCACAGCATTTCGTGTAACATCACTGATATTCCTCTCTTCTATAAGGCTGTTGTACATTTTCCAAATACACTGCTTTGAATGAAGCGCCTTTAACTGTTGATGTGATGTCCAATGTTTGAAATTATATCACATTAGCTTTATTTGATGGTAAATGTGTATTTGGATCTAAATGACTGCTAGATCTGTATATTCCACCTGCTCTCCACTCCATGGTCATCTCTTAACTACTGGGATTGATTTCTTTCCTGTTTCACAGAAAATCAGGTGTGACAGACCACTACGCTTTAGATGATAACCACGCACTCCATTTAGCCCGAAAGACGGTCCGTAGTCTCAACTACAGGAAGAATATCGAGGTCAGTCCAATCAATGGTCTAATTTAGGGCTGGGCGATAATTCAATAACGATATATATCGATCGATAGACGTGTGGCGCAATAGAAAAAAAGAGGGTCGATAAAAGTTCGATAAAAAAGAAACGTAGTTTTCCTTCCTTCTCATTGTAGCCTAGCATGTAGGTTTATGCTAGTCACTGCTTCCTCCCAACCAATCACAATCGCGG
>NW_015150574.1:481363-486818 GCF_000732505.1 Cyprinodon variegatus
CACCTAATTGTGCCTGAACTCTCTGTTACCTTTATGTTTTCTTCCTGTTTTTTTAAGGTCACTGTAGAACCCAGTGAAGCCCCCCTTTACCCCGCAGATGAGCTTTACGGGATAGTTGGAGATAACTTGAAACGTAACTTTGATGTCAGAGAGGTAATTGTCCGGCTCCTTGCAAAGCTGATCAAGTGAAGCGAGCTTAATGTTTCAGACTGCACTTGGGAAAAGATGAGCTTTGATATGATGATTTTTCTGTAAGGCGTTAAACTGTGTGAGCTGCACTCAGAATGTTGATTAGACATTACTTGATTCTGAACAGATTCCAAAGAAGATAGAATAGAATAAATAGTCACCTCCATTCTGATATCTAATCCTAGCCTACATTGATATGTATTTTAAAGGCTGAGGGGGAGCAGTGTTCAGGCTTTCAGTTGATTATGTCTGCTTGGCATCAATCACTTTATTTTTCTTCTCTGGCTGCTCCTGAGACTCTGGTGCTCAATGCAGACTCAGGAGCAAGAATTACTGTTAACTCAAGCAATGCCAGAGTGTTTGTGATGTAGAGCAGCATTGACAGCCTGTTTAGGTGTGGTGAACAACCAGCTGTGCCTTTTCCTTTACAAGAGTTTTCTTTCTTATCTGGAACAGGCAGCTCCTCGCAGCAAGTGGCTAAATCACTTTAATAAAGGAGGTTAAGATTTGTGACATTACTGGGCTGCTTCAGCTTCGTTTTCTGCATAATGGCTGTTTTTTTTCTGACGTTTCGTTCCACCACTCTACGATCTGACACATTTATTTGTTTGTAGGTCATTGCCAGAATTGTGGATGGCAGTAAATTTGATGAGTTCAAGGCATTTTATGGAGACACGCTGGTTACAGGTATATGGTCGAATATTGTTTTCCATTTCATTTGCTTCACCAGCCTCACCTTTTAATTTTAATCTCTGCCTCTGCAGGCTTCTCAAGAATATTTGGATACCCTGTTGGAATTATTGGCAATAACGGAGTTCTGTTTTCAGAGTCTGCTAAAAAGGTATTTAAAAAAAAAAAAATGGGTCTCACCTTGAAGTGAAGGTGATATAATGTTTAGACAACTCTGAAGAATGAAGAGTCCTGAAGTGGTTTGGGTTAGCTGCACAGATTTGCTGCTTCCAGTGATACCAGTTTGTTTCCTTTCTTGTGTTCTTTGCAGACTGTTCATACTCTAACGGCCAAGTTTCTTACACAAAGTAACCTAGCAGATTCCCTTTTTTCTGCCACCAAATCCTTGTAGTTATTGTAACGTTGCATTTTAAAACCTTAATTAAAATTCTGCACATTTCACTTAATTTGCAAACTAATTGGCTTTGAGCTGAGACAAACTTTACTTCAGGATAAACATGAGATGATGAGTCAAATCTGTTTTAATACACCTATATGTTTTTCCAGACATGTTTTGAATTAGATTACAGGCTTGACTTCTTTAAATCTATCTCTCTCTGTCTGGTCTCCTCACAACAGGCTCATATCATCAGTGTAATTACTGTCAAAATAGACCAACAGTGTTTTGTGGAGAAGCCATGCTTGGAGCGCATATTCGACCAAAAATCAATACAGGACCTGGTGTTCAAGATGCATTTATGAGACACACTGTCATCACTTTTAAACAGACCCTGGCTTCAATTATACAAGGTGTCGGGGAGGTTTAAAAGCATATCTGTTGAGTATTTTTACAGATAAGAAGTAAACCAGGCAGAAAGCTTACAACATAACAGACACAGATTAGTTTTTTTTCCTTTTCTTCCCCCCATCTAGGCAGCTTTTAATTCAAGGAAAGCTTCCTTAACAAAAGGAAGCCTGCAACAACAATAACCAAAATAAAGCTGCATTAGTGTTTGCTTTATGTACAAGCTCTCAGTTCTTTATTAAGTTATGTGAATAACAAACATGAAAATAACATGCACTCTCTTGTATCCATCCATCAATCTGTCCACCCATCCATCAATTATTCCTACCATCCATACATCGTTCTGGCTGTTGGTTCATTGTACCCCCCTGCTGATCCATCAATCAGAATGTCTGTCCATCCGTTATTCTATCAGTCTGTCTAACATACCGTCCATTCTGTGTTTAAAGACGAGAGCAAGAAAATCTGACTTGAAAACATGTATAAATCTTGATTATTGGACAATGTGATGCAGACAGGTCAATTTTTATCAGCTGCTGTTAAGATGATGCATTGAGATAATTCATTGCGTACGCACACATGCTTGGGTTGAGGGTTTTTTGATATGTACAATTATACTCAATGCGTCTTCTTATTTTAATGCTATATTGTTGTTGGTCCATTGAGATGCCAGGTCTGTTATCCTAATGTTATGAAGATGCACGGCTAAGATTTTACCTCTTGGCAGTTCTCTAGTGTGAGTAATAATGTTCAAAAACATTGATTTTTCTATTCAGGGAACACATTTCATCGAATTATGCTGCCAAAGAAACATTCCTTTGATTTTCCTTCAAAATATAACAGGTTGGTGCAAATTTGACTTCCTCTTTTGAAATGATGTTGATCTGCTGAGTAGCAAAGACAAACCACTCATTTTTTTTCCTTTAATATCCTGTTTTCCGCTTGTTTTTCAAAGGGTTCATGGTGGGAAGAGAGTATGAAGCTGGAGGTATTGCCAAAGATGGTGCTAAGATGGTCACTGCTGTGGCCTGCGCCAATGTGCCGAAGATTACAGTCATCATCGGCGGTTCCTACGGTGCAGGCAACTACGGCATGTGTGGAAGAGCGTACAGGTAGGGAGAAGTCTCTCCCTGTTGGGTCTGGAGATGTATTTCAGTAAAAAGAACAAAATGTTCCCTGCTTGATATTAATGATTTATATGGACAGTGCGTCATTTGCATAAAAATGGAAAAGCTCTTTTTTAAAGCTATTTTTTTATTGACAGTGATCTCTGAATCACCATAAGTAAGAAGGGATTAGCAGTCAGTTGTCTTTTCTTTTTTCTTTTGCTACAGCGCTCGTCCGTTCATTTTATGTTCACCATTATTTTAGTGTTTTGTAAAATATTTCAATGAAGTTATACCCAGCTGTTTCAGCACTGTGTCGGACTAAGAGAGACAATTTTTGACCTTTGCAATGGCATTCTTACTGCAGGCACCAGTGATTAAAAAAATACTTGGATAGCTGGACTTAATTTATTGATCTCATTTTATATCTAATTGATTTCTCTGAAAAATCATAAATTTTTCAGACATCAGACACAATCCATGTTTCATTGTAAAAACATTTTTGCTGCTAGCTGCAAAGATTAGATTTGTGTGACTCATTTAAAGTGTTTTCTTTGTGTGAGCCGTTGACCTGGTCTTACAGATCTTAGTTGAATCTGACCATTTCTCTTAGAAGAAATGGTGGGGGAAAAAATGTCCACGAAGAGGAAGAGATAGAAAAGAGATGCAAATAGATTTTTGTTTTGTTGATAAATTCAACTGAAAATATGTCTTATATTCTAGGTTCTTCAAAGTAGCCATATTTTGCTTTGATTGCTGCTTCGCACACTCTTGGCATTCTCTTGATGAGCTTCAAGAGGTAGTCACCTGAAATGGTCTTCCAACAGTCTTGAAGGAGTTCCCAGAGATGCTTAGCACTTGTTGGCCCTTTTGCCTTCACTCTGCGTTCCACCTCACCCCAAACCATCTCGATTGGGTTCAGGTACGGGGATTGTGGAGGCCAGGTCATGTGGCGCAGCACGCTATCACTCTCCTTCTTGGTCAAATAGCCCTTAGACAGCCTGGAGGTGTGTTTGGGGTCATTGTCCTGTTGAAAAATAAATGATGGTCCAACTACACGCAAACCGCATGGAATAGCATGCCGCTGCAAGATGCTGTGGTAGCCATGCTGGTTCAGTATGCCTTCAATTTTGAATAAATCCCCAACAGCGTCACCAGCAAAGCACCTCCACACCATCACACCTCCTCCCCCATGCTTCACGGTGGTAACCAGGCATGTAGAGTCCATCCGTTCACCTTATCTGCATCACACAAAGGCACGATGGTTGGAACCAAAGATCTCACATTTGGACTCATCAGACCAAAGCACAGATTTCCACTGGTCTAATGTCCATTCCTTGTGTTCTTTAGCCCAAACAAGTCTCTTCTGAATGGTGCCTGTCCTTAGCAGTGGTTTCCTTGCAGCTATTTTACCATGAAGGCCTGATTCACACAGTAACCTTCGATTTCTGAGGCTGGTTCATCTGACTTGGATGAACTTATCCTCTGCAGCAGAGGTGACTCTTGGTCTAACTTTCTTTGGGGCGGTCCTCATGTCATCCAGTTTCTTTGTAGCGCTGGTGTAGTGCTGGTGCGCTGGAGATAGGCACCAGCACCCCTCGCGACCCCACTCGGGTTAAGCGTGCTAGAAAATGGATGGATGGATGGATGAATGAGGCGTGTCCAAACTTTTGGTCCCCTCCTCCTTAAAATATTCGTACCAAGACTTTACAAGAAAAACAAAATAACTTCATTAATGAACTGCAAAAATGTCAGGATTCTGTATCTTCTAACATTTTAGAGTCCAATGAAACTGAAAATTAGAATACTTTGTAGTTTCCAACCAAAACATGATTTACTACTTGTGTCATTACTGTCACGATAACATCAGTTTGTCTTTAGAAATATAGAAGGCTTGTTTTGGTTTTGACTGTTTCTGGAAATGTTTTTACACATCACATGCACCCTATTGAAGGTATAGTGGAGGATTTCCGTGAATTTTTGAAAAGACCTGCCCTCTCCACTTAAAATAAAAAATGCACATGCACAACCTTGTATCCGCTTTAGAGAGGGAACGCTTATTAAACGTGTGCAAGAGCATGCACAAGCCCCTTTCTCCTCATGCATGCTCTGTTTAAAAATTACTGTTTGCATTGCTCATACAAGCTTGAGCGATGCAAGCAGCCGGGCGTACACTGTGCGATTTTCTTTTCAGTCGTTGCACGCAGCTACTGCTCACACTGTACGACTAAACACCACGTCGGACTCAGCTCCGCAATGAGATGGAGCTGCTCTGACTGGTCTATTTGGAAGCCAAACAAATAGAAGATGAATATGAAGCTCACTAGAGTGAAACACGCTCCTATGGCAATTTGTGCACTTTAGTGCTGAAAGCCCTAAAAAGAAAAGGCGACAATGTATTTGGAAAAAAGACATGGCTGAGCAAACGTGGCTACTACGATCTGTCAATTTTACAGACAGAACTGCATTTCACTCATTGCATCCCTGCCATGCTGCTGTGTTTACAGAAGAATCCTTGATTGCGCATGCGCACTGAGAAATTTGCCCTCGACGGTCTGGAGAAGATCGAACATGTTTGATTTTCTCCCTACCTCCCGATTCCTGATCGGGAGGTGGTCATGAGAGGCTGATCATCCCTCTTAACTAGGGCTGGGTACCGAACTTCGGTTCTTTTATGATACCGACC
>NW_015150574.1:487483-531091 GCF_000732505.1 Cyprinodon variegatus
AAGTTATCTTACTCCAGTCCCATTTATATCATACACAGACTGATAAAATATTATAAAAGTATTTATGCAAACAAACCTCATCTTCACTTGACAAGATAGGTGATGTTGCAGAAGCCATTTTGTACCAAGGCAGCCTTCGTGTTGTTTGAGGGGGAGAAGCGGCTGAGGGAGCAGTTCATGTCCCTGCAGTCTGACCATTAGATGCCACTGAAAATCACACTCTGTAGCTTAGATCTTAAGGGTGACCCATGCCTCGGTTCCCCTTTAGAGGGACATCCCGCTGCATTGGCCAAAGATGAGAACCAATATTCAGATCATTGTAAGCATTAAAGCCTGCATCTATGATTAGATAGGTGTGAATTTGTGGCAGTACCATTTTTAATTAATAACTTCTGTCGTAACTTTGCTTATATCTGCCCACAAATGCACTTAGATAGAAATTACTGTACTGTATTACAAGTTATTGCCTCTTTCTCATTAGGTCTATGGTCATTTTATGTAGACAATGTAGACATTCAAATTGGGGATACACATTTATTATACAGGGATCTTTATCAATGTAACTGTAAACAAATATCAAAAATGAAAATGACTACCTAGACTATGATAATTAGTTGTGCATATAATTATCATTATTTATGTTCAGTCTGGGGCAGCATTATACATTTGTTGCTTAATGCAGCAAAAGCCATTTCAAAACTATAATGACATGTTCTGTTAAGGTCCTCTATAAGCTATAACTGTGTTTAGTATTTTGTCAAAAAGGCAGCTGTTGCTAAATTTATCAATAAAACAACCATAAGAAGTGAAAAAAATCTTTTTTTCTTTTCAAAATCACCATCAGGATTCGGTGTTTGCAATAAGTTTAAAGCAGAAAAAAAATATAATTTTTTTCCTTTAGTAAAATAATGCTTATCACTAGTCATCTCCTCACATACAAGAAGACTAAAACATGCTCCATGCTTACATGATGTCCTGCTGAGGAAAAAGGAACTGACTGGGAGCAGATTCATCAGCTGTTGTAAAGCAATTTAAATAGTTTAAACAGTAGTAGCTTTTAATTAAATATGAAATAGCTTTTTTAGTGTATTTGAGAAAATGTTCTAAGGTGCTCTGATGTATGTATTTGTAAAATTTTATGTTCAAGGTTTTATTTCTTCCTCACAGCCCTCGATTCCTCTTCATGTGGCCAAATTCGAGAATCTCTGTAATGGGAGGTGAGCAGGCGGCGACGGTCCTGGCCACCATCACCAAAGATCAGAGAGCACGAGAGGGAAAAGAGGTAATAATTTGGAATAAATCTGCCCCTCTGTGCCCTCTCTGGGAAGCCATAAATTCTCTGTGGTTGATTGGCTGCCAAAGGAATAAACATTAGGAAAGGCACATTTCTTTCAGTTGATGGTAAATCACAGCAGAATGAAATCATATCAGCCTTAAGTGCAACTGTGATGCATTATCCAGAATAGTGCCGTCATTAAGCAGCGGTAATTAAAATGTCTCAGGTTTGCTGTTACAGGTGTATTAAAAATGAATTAATTGCTTTTAGAGTGACACATTAGTGCCATAAAAAGCAGCAGTTTTAATGATGTGTTAGCTGGCATAAAAAGATGAGTACAATTTGTTCATATGTTGTTTTTAGAGCTCTGACTCTTAGTTGAACCTGAGGGAACAAGAAATTAATGTCTAAAGATTTGTAGAAACGGGACACAAAAGCATTCTTTCCTGTGTACCTTTCCCTGTTTTGTGTCACACTATATTTTCTTTGGATTTATGGATTAAACCAACATAAAGCAGCATGTAAAGAATTACATTAACACATGGTTTTAGTATTACCTCCCAGAAGGGGGTTATTTTTTCATCTGCACTGGTTTGTCTGACTCTTTAAAACACTGAAAAGCTGAAATTTTCAGAAAAGGTTCGTATTGCGACCGAAACAAATTATTCGATTTTGATGATGATCAGAATTACTGTCAGGATCTGTGGATTTTAAAAAAAAGATTCTGTGAAAGCATGTTTTAACTTAAAGTGGACAGTATGTTGTTGGAAATGAGCTACTTGGTGGAGGTCTGCGCTAGTTTGATCATTTCATCACGATTAATCATGATTAAATGATTATTGAAGTAATCGTCAACTAATTTAGTAATTGATTAATCCTTAACTGGAGCATCGACACTGTAAACCATGCCTTTAGCAGACATAGCAAGCCAATTAGAGCAGTAATTATATCGAAATTGTTAAAAAAATACATAAACATTTTGCATTTAAGATGGAAAAACATTTTTTTGGTCTGTCAATATGCTCTATCCAGAACCTCCTCGAGACGAAAAGTTTTAGTTTCACATGGTTGAATTTTGTAAAATTATTCTTTAAGGAACATTTGGCTATCGAATTATTAACCTTTTAATAGAAAAAATAATCAACAGATTAATCTATTTGCAAAACAATCATTAGTTGCAGCCCTAGTCTGCAACTAACCGAAGGTTTTTCTAGTTCACGGAAAAAAATTTAAAAATAACTGTTGTTCTAGTCTTGAACAAGTAGTAATTTTACAGCTTTTGCACTCTTGTTTTGTATCCACTATTAGGAGATGGTTGTTTAATTTGCAGATTTTTTATATAAAAGCCTGAGAGACTTGCCCCAAAGGAAGGTACCACCCACCTCCCTTCTGCCCACACACACATTACACAGCGACAGGGCTTGTACGTCAGTGGTTCAAACTCTGCTTAAAGTGAACATAAAAAGGTTAAGATTAGACTTTTCTCAGCTAGAATGAATAAACAATCATTTATAAATATAGACAGATAAAATTTGCAGCCCAGAAGCAGTGGATAACACCGGTCTTAAAAACTGACAGGTTTTTGTTGGTGGATATATGCTTTAAATTTCTCTACTCAGCCTATTTATATTGAGTTTAGATTACATACTGGTAGAATCTGTTTACAAATGAAATGACCTGCAGAAGTGACTGATTTGGCTTGAGAAGGCAGCGTGTTTTTTTAGAATAAAGAGGTGAATGTATAGGCATTTAAAATGTTAGCTTTACCCTTTTTAACAAATACATATCCTAGTAAATTTTAATGGAGTTCAGTGTTTATAAGTAACTCAGCAAGGAGAGGTGCTCTTCATATCCTTTTCTGGATTAAATTATAAATTCCACTGAAAAGCATATTTATACCCATGATTGTTCTTTTTTTAATCCAAAGTAAAAAGCCTTTTCATTTGTTAATGGTATTTGCCCCAAATGGACTCTAGTCTGAGCTAAGGCCTACTCCTGATCAGCTCAAAATCACCTTTTGATCAAAGACCTTAGAATTATTTCAGGAACTTTCCAAGGGCAGCAGAACACCAAATATGTGGAGTCCTTTTTCTTTCAAATATTGCATTAAAGAAGTGCTTCTGATTGACAGCTTGTTCGCCCGTCTCATCCTTGGAGTTGAACTAAAAGCAGTGGGAAGCTTCTGCATTTGCTCATTTTTTTTTTTATCATTTTATTTTTTTTCTCTCAAAAAGAATTGGCTCAGTATTTCCAAGTAGATGAAACCGACAAATGAAACGGCCATGTGCTTTCAGCTTTACATTTCAATTTCACCATCAACAATTCAGGCAACCTTTAAAATGCCTGCAGCCCCAGCCCTCATTGATATGTTCTGTTTTTTACTATTTATTCACAGTTCACAGCTGAACAAGAGGCGGCTATGAAGGAACCAATTGTTAATCGGTTTGAAGAGGAAGGCAGTCCATATTACTCCAGTGCCAGGTGAGATTAGGTCAGGGAGCGGCACATATTGGAAAGCATTCGCTCCATTTATTCATTCCTGTTTGGAAATTCAAGCATTCGAATATTGTTAAAGACAAATGTTGTGATCTTGTGATGGATTAGGTTTTTATATTTTTTTTTAGTTTTTTTATTGATTTTAAAATGTTTTCTAACTTGGAAGTATTTTTTATCTTTGGACCAAGAAAATTATCCTGTCAATATGTGAGAACTAATGCAAACAATTTTATTATTTTTATTTTATTGTTTTGGGTTTTATTTGCTTTCCATTTGCTCTTTTGCAAATGTATAAGTGTGTATGTGAGATGCATCTATCTATACGTTTTAAAATAGGCCTGCTTAATGGAACTTTTGAACTTCTATGAGATAAAAAAATCTGTTTTGTGCGGGGGATCTTGCTATCCCAGTTATTTTAAGGCTAAAACTAAACTGTCATTGTTATTTGAGGCCTTATTATGTAGTCTCGTAAGCCTTACTCTGTTTTAAACGAAGGCTGCTGGATGATACCAGCACAGAGTTAAAATCAGTGGGATCTGAAACATCTGGTTTGGACTTATTGTCTTGTTTTGCTTCAACTTAAGTTAAAGCCTGGACTTAAATATTAAACACTGCAAACAATTTGGCATTAGATGAGTTTGGAGTTTAATAATGTTTATTATAATGACCCATGTTATTATTAACACGGATTCTACAGTAGCTCACTCAGATGCAGCTCGGCCAGCCTTTTTTCCCCCTGCTATTAAAGGCCATTCTGAACGATCGGATCACAGCTACATGCACATAAACAAATGAAAGCAGTCTGCAAGCTGTCAACACCCTCAGCTCAACGATCCATTCTCAATGGGATTCAGAGACTCTTTTATTCATTGTCTTGATGTCAGTGAATGCATCACAAATGCTATTGTTCTTCTGCATAGATGACAGAGTAGACAGAGAGCAATGGTCTAGATATCCGTTAATGACGTTTCAGTCCATGTAGAGATGTTCTGTTTATGTTCTGATAGAGTGGTGAATCTTTATTTTCATGTCAGACTGACTCTGACAAACAAGCTCTGGTGACGCTTTTAATGCTGCTCCATTATTGCCTACTTAACACTGCAATTATTTCAGCAATTGCTAGTCATCAGACAGGCTGCATTACAGACTATATTGTGCACATACAGGTGCATCTCTTTTGATTCCTTCCTTCCTCCCGTCATTTTACTTTAACACATGCTGATTAATCTGTTTGTTTTTTTCTAGGTGAAAAACAACAACAACAATTCGGTTTCTTAGTGAAAATTTTATCAAAAGACTAAATAAAGGATGTTTTAATACTGAGATGTTATTGAAAAATGAACACTATAGCAGGAAAGATAACTTCTCAGTTATCATCCATCAACAAGGTAACCAAGTGATTATAGGTAAGGAAGCTGAGTGTTGTATTCCATTTTCCTTTTTAATGGAAGACAAAAGTGGTGGCAGGAAAGGGTCCTTAAGAATCACCCCTCTATTGAGAACTGAATCCATGACCATTCTATGTTGTAAGAAAGAATCACAAGTTGTGGAATCCCACTGGAGTCACTTCAGTGCTGACCTCAGATTTGTTTTCTTTTTATGTGCATTTTGAAGAATTTGCTACAGATAGGAACCGCAGAATTTGAATCAGTTGACTAAATTTTGCAAACATTTTTATGTTCACTTGAGGTGTTTATCTATTCCTAGTGTCCCGATAGCCACATTTTGATATAACATGACATTTTCTTTCCACCCTGGCATACAGGTTTTTGTTATTTAATTAAATTCAGAATCAATTAACAGATAATTTATTGATCTTGAAGAGAAATTAAATGTTGCAACTGAGTTTTTTTTTCTTTAGCTAGCTGTTATAAATTTTCATAGCTGTTGGCAGGAACGATGTCCTGTAGAGGTCTGTCTTAGAGCCGATTTGCAGAATCCTTTGAATATTTACTGTTGTTGTTCAACAGTCTCCCTCAGGGTTATCCATACTGTTCTTCATTCTATGAAGAATACATCTTTGTAAAATCCTCTCTAGAGGAGTTCCTAGAACAGCCAGCTTTGTGGAGCACATTGGGCCAGAGCATTACCAGTTTATCCCACTTGCTTCAAAGCACTGACTTGGCGATGCCTGAAGCCAGTGCAGCGGAGGACAGCATGACTCACAACTGAGACATATGTCTGAGTGAGTTGTATTTATACCCAAATGTGAGGCTAAGATGACGAAAGCCTGTAGTGCTTGTACTATTTAAGCCAATAGAAAGATTCAACTGCAATTTGCACTTTTTAATCCTACGAGGGTTGCATTAAGACTGGTTTAGGAAAAAATATTGCAAAGCTAAAAAAGCTAACTTAAAAATTTAAAGAAAAAAAACACAGTAAGATTAAAACAACACCCCACAAGCCCAGTTTATGCAAACTATCTGCAAAATAAGTAGTTTATGAGATGAGCTAAAATTTCTAATAATACACTTTATTCTAATAAGGAATAACAGACTCATCCCTCATAAAATGATTTACATTTATGTGTAAAATTGTGAAACTCTTTCTTTCTTTGTTCTTTTTACAGATTGTGGGATGATGGTATCATTGATCCAGCAGACACTCGTCTGGTTCTGGGACTGAGCCTCAGTGCAGCTCTCAATGCGCCATCAAAGAGGACCCGCTTTGGAGTGTTCAGGATGTAACTTTCCTGTAGTTTTTGATGTATATAGACACATATTTGTAGTATAAATTGAAATATGTGGAAAACAAATTTCAATAGGACAACTTCAGAGGACTTAGTTTTGTGACTAATTGTCGTTGTGGGACATTTCCACAGTAAAGTTGTGCCTTTAGTATTACTTTTCCACTGTAAATGTGGCTGTACTTAGAAACATTTTTTTCTTTCTTCAGTTAAATTTTCATCACTTTACTGTAAATGAAGATTAAACACATTAAAACTTCTGTTTTAATTTTCTTTAATCTCTTAATAATGCTAGAGAACATGTGCTCAATAGGGGGCACTATGTAGCCAAGAATAATAGACTGCCTTGTTAAGTGAGACCTACAGGTTTATTTTTTTTTTCTGGTTTTTGGAGCTCCTTCATGTTTTTATGTTTTCATAATGCAAGGGAGTTGTCTAACAATAAATAATGTATGTGGTGTACCTCGTGGTAGAGTTTATATAATCTTTAGAGACTGTCTTTCTACATAAAGTCGGGCATTTTTGTATTTCCTCAGCCATTTGCTCTATTCCCATATAGATCAGTTCTCCCTGAGTCTCAGTTTTACTCCAGGGATTTGGAGGATCATTGTATTTACATGCTTGCATGCAGTCGGCTAGTTAAAGTGCTTAACTAGAAGCCCTTCACGCTCCTCTCTGGATGACTGTAGTTTAAGCACTAAGGCTGGGAAATGCTCACCTTAGAGAGGGAACAGAAATAACTGAGGGCATCATGTGGGCATGAGTTTATCTGCCTTCTACCCACGCCTCCTGCTCCAAATGTCACCGTAGGAGGCTTTCCAAAATCTCACATCATGTCTTCCAAAATTGTGGTCATTCTGCAGATATAAGAGTGAATATTTAAGGAATACTTTAGTGTAATGAAAGTAATAGCATGGAGCATTGAAAGATTTTGATTTCTCATTGGACATTCTAGAATTTGTGTATTTATACTGTTTTAAGAAAAACTGCCAACCCAATATGTAAAACATTCATCTGATGTGCATCTTCCAGATCTCTGACAGTGATTGTATTTGTTTCGTTCAGAATATCTGGCAGGAGTTCGATTTTTCTTAAAAGTGCTTGCTTTGCCTCCAAGCTTCACAGCCTTTCTTGGCTTGTATCGGATTAAAAGGCAGTTGAGACAAACGGCCAGAAAGACGAGCGCTCCGAATAACAGCGATGTGTGGATGGTTTATCTAAGAGAAAATAAAATGTCTTTAGGCAACTGAACAAAGATGAAACTGGTGAAAGAGATTAAAGTCAAGTGAGGATCATTGAAGGCAACAGTGCAGCAGCGTGTGGCATTTCATTACATTAAACTCATCAAGAGGATTTATTTCAGTCAGTTGAAAGTGTGAAATATTGATCCATTATCCTTGGGGTGATGGGTATTTTAATTTATATATTTAAGTTTGAAAATATTTGCTGTCAGCTAATAAAAACCCAAAAGTCAGTTCTCCAGAGAACTTGGAGTTTACATACTGTACATCCCACACAATCATGGGTTAAGGGGCTTACTGGAACTGTCGTTTAAAAAACAAAACAAAACCCTGATGGCTTAAAGAGTGCTGTTTCTAAGCATTGGAATAAGAATTTAACTCCGGAGAGAAAGATTGAGGTAGAGGAAGGTGCATATGTAATGAGTACGGTAAAGCAACCATTTCACAACTTTAATGGTGAGTAAAAAGGTGTGACATTCTGCTGGAATCTGCTCCAAGATCCTTTACACACACACACACACATTTGTTTTCAGGTAATGAGCCACACCTGTCACATCCCATGTGTGAAACTTCCCCTAACCAGGAATGGCATCAGAGCTACAAGGGAACAGGCTTGACTGTTACTTGGTGGTTGAAAATCCTCATTTCATCTCCCATCATTTTCTAGAACCAGGTAACCTGCAGGTGTGGGTCCAATGGGTTTTATCATGGTACAAGTAGAGTCCAGCATTGCAAAACTTTTTAGAGGTGCTGATCTAATGTTCCAGCAGGTCTTAAGTGACCACCAGACTGCTGTACTTTATCGGTCAGGAAATTACCATCACCTAAGATGAGGTTCTTTGGTCGATTAGAGAGAGAAAAAAAGAAAGTTATGGCTTTCCAGCTTTCTTCTTAACTACATGTCAACGTGCCCCTGGGCAAGGCACTCTACCCGATGTAGTCTGTCTGCTTTTAAATGTGTGTGTTTGAGAGAGAAAATCGGGCTGCAGTTAAAAAATACTTTGCACTCTAGGACTGGAGAAATGCTACATAAGTTCAGTCTGTTTGTGGAGTGGGAGATGAGACAGCAGTCAGACAGTCTGAAGGTCGTTGTTGAAGCAATCAGCAGTGCCACCGGCTAAGAAGAAATCCATGCTTGATTTACATCACTCAGACTCTATATAAGCTCTACTTTTTTTTACAAAGCTACATCAGTATTTCTGTGATATCTTGTTTTTTTTCCAGCTGTTAAAACTAAGCAATTTTATTCCAAATGTCTGGTCTAAAAAATTGTTTTTTGGTGCTTAGAGCTAAAGTGGGATTTGAATTTTTGTTTCATCTGAATGCAGATAAGAATTTGTGCTGAAAGCTATCCTTAAAACAACAGAATCATGTTTTTAAAATGGAATAAAGCTTAGACTTCTTTTTATTTTTATGTAAACCAAGAATTTAAGCACTAAAAATATAAAATTCAGTAAAAAAAAAAAACATTTGACATTTGTTCTTAATCTAAAGAAGTAGAAAAGTAATTTCTAGGCTGTTAAAAAAGACCAGTGTCTGCAAATGTGTAAAGATTGAGATTTTTTGTAAATCCCTTTCTTAATTTTTATTTCCAGGAACTGCTTCCTATCTGTGCTTCATAAACTCAACAAAGAGTTATTCAGCCTCAATCAAATATTCTTATTTTCTCTTGGCTTAAAGCATCATGACCCTGTAACTGTTTTTACAGTATGTGAAAAAGACTAGATTGAAGTATAAATCTAAGCCATCATACCCCACAGACGTACGGTAATACACAATAATTCTTGCATTGACTCATAAAATGTTGATTAATTTCTTTTTAGGTTCATCATTTTTCTCCTATTAACTGTGTTTATATAGGAAAGTTCACTTTGTTACAGTACCTAAAGACAATTGATTTCTGTGAAACTGTTTATTTTATTATTGTCTTGGCTATTGATTGATTAATCTGAATGATAATTTTCTCTTTTTTTTGGCATTTCCTTTGCTTTTTAAATTTTACAGCTTTAGACCTAGTTGTAGATTACCATCTTATAATGTCCTGTGCTTCTTTATATGTTTTAGATTTTCAGCTGTCTTTAAGAACAGCTTTTATTTTTGAACAAAGCTGCTTGCTATTGTTGCATTGGACTGATGCAACCGACAGATTTCAAGATATTTTTGATTATCTGCTGTGGAATTTTCTAAGAACTGGGTTCTGCTCTAAAAACCTCTGCCAAAAAGGTTTTGAAGCTTTTGAACACTGGTTTTCTGTTGAGGGTAAAACACAATGTAGAAGAAAATTCCAGTCCGTTTTCTGCCAGGTTATATGAGGTTAAACCTTTAATACTATGCTGTAATAAAAATCCTGGCGGACATGTTCTATTTTTCCTCAGATTAAAACTTTAAACCCTAAAACCCACCAACAAGAAGCCTATTCTCTAAATGGGAGCTGTTTCAGCAATTCCAACGTTGTGATTATATTTAACTTTAGAAACTTGACTTAAAAGTTAATGAACCAACAAAAAGGATTAACAAAAGAGTAATATGAAATATCTTGCACATTTACTATTATATGTTAAGTGCAACCACAGCAGAAATGTTACTTCACCTGTATTATAGAAACCAGAAGAAATGTAACATAATCTTGAATTTTTTTGGATGCAACTATTTTTCCACCCAAAGTCCAAGACCTGGCCCATTTTTGGGGGAAATAAATTGTCTTTAAAAACAGCAAAATTTGTATTTGTTTTTCATTTATATTGGACTTTTTTGGCATTAAAATAATTATATAGTTTTATATCATCATCTTATGATGACAGCTGTGCAGAGAAATGAAACAGCTTTATTATGTCTAATCCAGACAGCCAAAAGTAAATTGGGTATATTTACTTTAAGAGAAGATCCTGTACTCAAAGTTAAGGCAAGAAAATTATGCATAAAGATTTAAAGTGCAAGTTTGAGCTAGATTACTGGGTCAGAATATTTGTAAAACCCTTTTTCCTGCTCTGCAGTTCTTAGTCTCTATCAAATATGGCCCAATTTCTCAGATTGGTAAAGAGATCAGCATTGTTTTAGATAAAAGGTGTTGAGGTTTGTTTTGTATGGAGATGAATAGTCCTTGGCAAAACACGGGGAGCCCATGCTGACTGAACTCCATCGTTAAGGTATTAAAGGGTATGTGAGCATTAGAATTTGACCACAGTTGTAGTTTTTGCACAAATAGTGAGTTGGGCAATCTGCTTCTTCTGCCCCGTCAATTAAGAAAAAAGTTGGAAGAAACTGATTTAACACATGACTAAATTAGAAACTTTGAAGAGTTTTCAAAGACAAAATATGGGTTAACATATTTCATTTGTTGTAAAGCCCATCTGAGATTCATGTAGAACAGATTATTGAAAAATAATTCTAGCTCAGAGTTTGAGGCTCAAATACCTCAGGTCAGATGGGGCTGGGTTATATCTATTACCTGGAGGAAAAGCAAGCTGCCAAAGGCAATGGGATCTTTTGGGAACTGTGGTTCCTTCCATGTGTGTGGATGTTACTTAGACATGTATGCAGACTGTCTGCACTGCTGGATGATCAAAACTTTGCACAATGCAAAAACGAATCACAGAGTGTTTGAAGAATGGTTTGAGTTGTTGATCCGGATCAGCAGATCTCAGTCTGATGATTTAAACCTACTCCTGCTAACATTTTGGTACCAGGTAGAAAAACCTGCAAGGATGCAGCTGAGTAAATGCCACAATGGTCTTCAAATAACCAACATGCTACTGAGTAGGTGGTCATAATGTTGCGCCTGTTAGAGAATGTATTTCAGGAAAATGGCAGATATATCAAATCCATTTCGTTGAACTTTTCTTTGTTACTTTTACTTGTCACAAACTCATATATACCGTCTAATGGACTACAAATCATGTTTTCTTTGTCCAACTGCAATCATTTGTTCAATAAGCTATTCAGGCAGACCTCATTCAGGAGCTCATTCACTTTTCAGCAAATCTGCTTGGATTGCTCTGACTCATGGTGAGACAACCCTAAAACCAGAGTATGAGTTATTTCCACTCTTCAGCTCCAGGAAATAGGCCATTATCGACCACAATGATTTAGATTAACTGATGAATCGCATGCGGATGGGTAGAATGTTGATGTCTGATTTTTATCTTTGAAATATTTCAATTAGTACAAACTAAGCACTGATCATACAGTAGGTTATCTTTCATTCCTATGCCTTGCCAGTTTATTATGGATCCTTACAACCACTCTTGCCTATAGCCGGACCTGTACTGACGATGTTGATAGAAGATGGAGCTGCGACCAACCTTAAGAAGATGGAGGGAATAAAAACCAGCATGTGTATCTCTCTTTAATAAATTTCCCCCTATCTTCTGATCAGTGTTATCAAAAATAAGTGAAGTATGTAAAGTCCCTTTAAGTTTATTTTAATTATTTCTAACAGTTAGGGATTTGGACTTTGATTGGTTCCATTTTTATACTTCCTGACCTAGATTTTCTGCTGTGTTTGGATCTTTTAAATGTTTCATGACTCTGCTCTGGCCAAGCTGGAACCATCATATGTGGCTTCATATCTGACTGGAGACCTTTGGTGTACAGATATGATGAAGAAATGCTTACCTCCTATGCAAGTTACTAAGCTGTGGCAGGAAAACCAAAGTATTTAGTGGACAGCTAATTCCTGCCCCCCCATGTAGAATGCTATTTATATGTACTTTTCAATTTTTGTATGGTGTTGTGACTACAAAAGATAACCTAATTGCTAAAAAAAAAAAAATTTTTTCTTTATGTCTGAAATTAGTTGTTTTTTTTTTTTCCCTATAATAGAATGATATCATCTAGGCGTAGGCTAATCTTCAATAACTTTTAATAGAGGTGATTCACTCTGAAATATTGACTAAAACTAACAAAACAAAACAATCAAACAAAAACTGTAAGAATTCCCTTAGATCACCAATGCAAAAATGTTAAAGTTCATTAAAGGACTTTGTAGGAATGAGTCCACTATCCTCACTAACTTTCTGTGTCGGGTCCCTGAGGAAGTGGAGGCTGCATCCCTCCTTCAGGGGGGGCAGCTGCAGCCTCTGTAGTCCTCCCTTGTCTCCAGTGTGCGGTGGCCCGGCGGAGGCTCCGGCGGTGACGAGGCCCTGTGCTGCAGTCCACGTCTGCAGCGTCCACCGTACAGACAGGGCCGCTGCTCCAATGAAATCGCTCGACATATTGAGGTTGTCAAATCAAAGCCAAAGAGGAGGCGCGGTTCACGTCGTCGTCGGAGTGACGTCATGCACAAACAGCTGGTCGCTGGCTGATAATCAGAAAAAATGTAGACCAGGAGAGCGCCTCAGACCTGCAGCCGGGCTGGAGCCCTCCTCACAACTCGTTCGGCTTTTAACGATGTTGCAGCTGGAGCGCCAGGGCTGTGGATGTAGCCCTCCGAGGCTCCTCTTGCTTGTTTACACCTTTTTCTGCGCTGTTGGAGGTGAGTGGCTGTGTCGCTCTATCCGCTGCTGCTGCTTTGATTCGCGGAGCTGTTCCTTTTGTTGGTGGTGCTGAAATCCACCGAACTAAAGCAGCAGTAAGCCGCGGCGGTGAGAGCACCGCATCCCGGCTCTGGTTCAGTCCTTGGAGCATCCATCCCTATCAGCTGCCGGCTGATAATAAAAATGATCCTGTAAACAAATATGAGGAAAATAGAGCTGCCAATTATGTTTCACTCTAACAAACGATACTACAGTAAACATGTATCGTTTATAAAACTGCAACAGGGAGGAAAAGGCGTCAGACTGGACCTTTATGTTCCTAACTTTCTTCGTTCTTTTTCATTTGTTTATTTTACACAGAAAAAAAATTATAAATTAGGCAAATGTGGTTATAATCGTAGTGACTTTGAATCTCCAATTTAACAATGTCACTTCTAACTAAACTGAGATGACAAAATCAGATAAAGTGGTAGTTTTCAAATCAGTGTTTCCCTTTATCTTTTGTAAATAAGAAAACATTCCAACAGATTATAATGAGTTGTAGTATTTTGTTTTGATGTGTATGATTTTGTTGTCCCTTGGATGCCCACCCAACAGCATGCCATTGCCAAACATATTAAAATCTATGTTCTGGATTCTCGGGCAAACAACAAAATGTACAGTAGGACAATCTGTACTTTTTTTAAGCATCTGTCTGAGAATGTTGCAAACTTGTTGCTGTTTTGCTCCACCAGCTTCTTCTAACTTTACTGCATACCGAATAGAATTATATGAGGTTCCTTATTCTTATTTGCCCCCCCCAGTTTTATAGGTGATAAATCGGGTTATTTTACTCGTGATCAAAGTGGAACTGTGCGAATGTTGTAATTTAGAGCAGAAGGTCTACAAATCCTTCTGACTGTGAGTTATTTTCAAGCCATTTGCTTTTGGTGGGTGTAAGCAGCAGGGTGAAGTAACCCCCACCCCCCATAAAAATCCATAACAGCAGCCTCTTATTATATTTTGCCGTTAAGAAATTAAAGTTTGCAGACAGCCGTGTGAAATGTTTACGCATAAATCTCCTGTTGAGATGACAAAAAGCAGGATTATGTCTGTATTAAGCCTCTCTTCCAGGGTAAGAGACAGTGGTAGGGAGGTGCTCCTTGAAAAGATTACCAAAAAAACAGGAGCATGCTGCAAGAAAGCCTGTAAGCACTAAGATGCTTTTATCTTCTGATGAGATGTCTTCATTAAGCTGGCAAACAAAACAAGCAAGATGTTTTCAGCTCTGCGTTAAATTGATTCTTGATGTCACTGAGGCTTGGACTGTTCGGATTAGAATTTTACAAATCTTTTTTTTTTCATATATAATGCATTCAAAAGAAAAATCTGCTAAAATTCGAAGAAAAGGAATTCTTGTATTTATATACATCCACTTAAAAATGTCTGAATTTTGCAAATTTAACAACAGCTGCTGCAAATATGGTATCTCACATTTCCAAATATTTATTGAGCTCTAATTCCCTTGAGATACCCTACTATAGTCCCGCTGTAAACATGCTGGCGGTTAGACATAGGCACACATCTGTGGGTGCACTTATTAATTTCAATCTTTTTGGATTTGGCTGCAGCATCCTAAATAACTTCTGCAGCCCACATAAAGAGCTGAAAATTTCAAATTAATTTTGGATGCTATGCACAAACAAACAAAACATAAATTAAAAACTAATTGATTGGAATCTGAAAGGAAGCAAAAATATTTTTATTATTTTTACTACAACCAGTAACCTACAGGGCCTTGAATAAATGTTTATCATTGTAAATTTTTATCACATTAGAAACACATTGTACATTTTTATCACATTAGAAATACAAACTTGTATTCTCTTATCATTTTTGTGATAAGTCAAGCTAAAATAGTACATAACAGCAAGGGGAAAGGAAGATTAAAATCTAAAAAATAGAAATATTATTGCAAATAAAAATCTGAAAAGTGTGGCATACATTTGTTATCAGTCCACCATGATTAAAACTCACAGCCATGTTTCAGTGCGATTACACCTGCAAATGTATTCATGTTTCAGCTTTGAAATCTCAAGGTTTTCCACAAACAATCCAAGCATTTAAATATGCTTTGATCAGAACCATTGTATAGTAAATCTGGTTGTATGGTCCTCTAACGGGTTTTCTTCCAGGATTGCCCTGTGTTAAGCACAGGGTCAGCCTTTCAAACCCTCTGACCAACGTTCCTACTGGAAGTGCCCTCTTTATGATTCTGCCCCCACTATTTTACATTGGGAAATTGTGTTCAGGGATCATATACAGTGTTAGTTTTTCTAAGTGCTTGGCCTAATTAATTTGTGTTTTATGATAATATTCAATTGTGACTTGGGATATTTAAAACCAAATCTTTAGTAAAATATTACTTCTGCTCTATGGTTGATTCTCAAGTGTTACAATCTGCCATTTGTTTGCTTCTTTTAAGGGTTTATCACTCCTTGTAAGTGTATTGTTCCATAACATTTATTTCATGTTTTGTTTTTTTTGGTTTTGTTGTTTTGCTTTTTTTCCTTTGTACATTGACTGTGTGTTATGAAAGGAATTTGTGGCAAAATTAATTTATGGTATTATCAAGTAAAATAAATTAAATTTAGAAGCTCTAATATAAATAAGTGTTTAAATGGTGTGAATACTTTTACAGTTTTTTTCACCTCACAGTTTTTGCCCTCCCTCTTAGATAAATGGGAGACTTGCTTTGCCTACTAATAAGCTAACTGCTTTAATATAGAGATCTCTTTTCAGTTGTGTAATCAGTGTCCATTGTTAGACTTGTTCAAGATGATGGAATACCCGGGACTTTTTTCTTTCTGCCTCTAAACCAATGTCCCATTATTTAGTTTATTTTTAGATGTTTTAGAAAGACACATTTTCTGTTTTGCTAGAAGATACAGGAACTATGCCAGAGTTCTTGTGTCACTCTTATCCTTTTGCACTTTTGACTTTGACCTCAGGCGTTTATTTCAAGAGTCAAAAAGCTATAGGGAATTTACTCTGGAGAAGCTTAACACTAATGCTCAAAATTCAGAACAAACTGGCACAGGAGAGTACTAGATATTTAACAGCTTCTATGGGATTAGGTTTGAGCACTGGAGAACAAGCCACTGCTCTGTTTTAGCTTCTTTATATAGTAATCAAATTTGCCTTTAGTTACTGTGTGTGAAAATCTGTGAACACTTTTAGAATTGGTCATCGAGTGAGGGGGTAGAAACATTGGAGGAGGCCAATTTTATATATTTTTTTTCTCTTTTGTTTTTTTACACAGACATTCAATAATATGACACATTCAGCAAAATCTTTTCTTTTGTGCATCCAGAAATCAGCTCCTGTTCAGCTTACAGGGTCATTTTTCTTCACTATCTCCTCATAGTAAAGAAGTTTAATTAAACAAAGCAAAAAAAAAAAAAAATGTAGCCACATATGAGCTCATAGCACTATGAGCTTGCTTACTGTATTGCCTCGACTCTTAAACATATTTGTTTTCCTTTTTCTTTTCATCCTTGAAACACTTCTGTCGAATTTGATATTTTTCAACAAATTGTAATTTGTACTTCTGAAAAGTGAAGAGATGTCATCATTAGTCTTGTAAGCGCAGGATGTAAGAAGAGATCTACACAAACAGAAAGAGAAGGTGTTATAAATGAAACGCATTCCCTGCAAATAAAAAATCCCCGTAGTTCCTGTGGAAACCTGCTCCCTTTGCTGCTGTTTATGTTTATGATAACACTTATGCTTTATGTGCTTGTGTGGCAATTAACTGACTCATGCAGTTACCCGCAGATTTTGCCCACACACAGGGTATCTTGCCTCTGTGTCAGATCAGCCCAGCTAGGTAATGTGGCAGATTACACCTGCCCGATGTGCTTTTTATATGCAGAAGTCTCTGTGGATGTAATCCTAGGATTTACAATTGTGCAGAATGCTAGTAAAGCATATTCATTTGCTGCTTTAAATGCCGTTTGAAGGCTGTGATCGCAAATTTGGCAGATGTAAACTGCTAAAGCTGTTTTTTTTTCAGAATCAAGGAGTAGTTTTTTTTTTGCATTTATGTGTTGAAGAGAGCCTATGGAATTATGCATGCAAACATCCATAAATTAGAATATATATGAAAAAAATTATATTTTTCACAAAGTCCATTCAAAAAAGGAAACTAATGTTTTAGATTTATTTCACCCAAGGGGGATAATTTTTTGTTTATTCCTGTCTCAATTTATTTCAGTTTCATTTTGATGTATGCGGTTTCCAACTATATTGTACTGCTTGTTTCAACTGTATTTTAAAGATTTTTCTGTGATGAACTCCAAATCTTTGAGAATAGAAGACCTCCTTTCTATACTCCTCATCTTTAGCTCCCTTCTTACGTTCCAAAGTCAAGACATTATTATTATTATTATTATTATTTACATAATTTTTGTTTTTCTTCTCTTGAAACATTATTAAAATCAAAATCTGCTGGGGGTATGGAAAATTTTGGACTTTAAATGTTAAATGGGCTTATCTTTAGTTTATTGCAAGGCTAAGGGTCTTAGAAACAGGATCGCAGTCTGTCCAGTTCTTTGGTCCGAAACCTTTGTGAAGTATACAAAGAGCTGTCATTAAATCCCTTTAAATATCTGCAGTCTCTAGTGAATCGGGTCAATTACCTTTACATCCAGTGGCACAAGATCAGTTCAGACTCATTCAGAGGAACAAACATTTATTGTTTCTATCTTGACGTTAAGGCAAGTTTAAAAATATTTTTTTTCTGCAGAGAAAGTCAGATAAGCTACTAAATAATTGCATACAACACAAATTATTAAGGTATTTACCAAATTAAAGAGTGATGGTGGTGATTTAAACTTAAAAAAAAGTAATTATAACTGCCATCATGATCCCATAGTAGTAACATTCTGTAAAAAAAAGAGTTTTGTCTGGATCCTAAAAACATGTTGCTTTGCAGGAACTCACCCAGTGTGAGTAAAAATGGAAGAAGAAAAAAAAAGTCTCCTAATTGGGTCATTCTCTTCATCTACTACAGTTTCCTTTGCATTCCTGACAGCGAATGGAGGGTGTCTAAGGCAACAGAACAATGTAGCAATTATAATCTCCATGCTGCTTCTTTGTGAAAAGATTCTTTATAATAAAAAGGATATTACTTGTTAGCAGGACTGCAGGTTAAACAATAAATTAAGATGTGTGAACGATATGATAAATATCTACCTTTTTGCACAACATGACTCTTGCTTATGCAGAATATTACCTCTATTTGTCTTTCTGCACGGTAAAAAAACAGATTGGAAGAATAGCAAAATGTTATTAGGTAGTTAACTAATCAGGCTATCTGCACAGGTAGGGCCTCCACTCTTCTATTTAGCTTTTGTTACTTGCCAACTGTAGTTTTAAAACACTGCTAGCTTACAGCTTTGTTCTATTTGATGACAACTTGGTGTCAAGCTCCTGGCTATATTCTGATACAAATAAGAAGGATTTCTATGCACATCTCAACAGCATATCCTGTGAGCAAACCTACATAAGAAAATGAGGGTATCCGAAAATAAAAGGCATACACATTTTCCATTAGAATTACAAATAAATGACTGTTTTTCCAAAATTATAAATGACAAAATTTTGAGAATGTACATATGCGCCTGTAGTTGTGAGTCTGTTTGTGTGCAAGCTTGGCTTCACCTGAGGGAAAGATTAGGTTAAAATGCAACCAGCCTGGAGTGCTAATATTAGTTTAGGCATGCTGAGTTTCTATATGCATATTTTCTTTTAATATTTATAGCTGTAATGATGGTTTAGTCCATAAATCCTACCTTATTATAAGTATACATTTTTTTCTGATCAAAAAAATGAAATAATCAAAGGTCTTAAATTGCTTTTAGTAAGCAAGTCTAGTTGCCCTTTTTTAGTGTCCAGCTTCTGTTATTATGAGCAAAGTTCTCTTTGCTTAATATCGGCAGAGAAAACTCCACTCTCTCTTCCTCTAGCATGTCATTAAAAAGACTTTCCACTAATTAGATGATGGGAAATTTAGGGGTTTTGAAGTTGGAATCATTAAATATTTCTTTTGGTACATTAAAATTTCACTGCTTTTAAATTTCTTAAAAGTACGCAAAAATAATGGAACCAAAAGAACAAAAATTTAGGGTGTCACAAAAAAGCAAAATGAAGGAAAAGAAAAGAATTTGAAAGAATGCATCGGCCTTATTTACCCTACGCCTCACTGTTCACTGGTGTCATAATGCTTTTGTGTCCTCCTCCATCCTTGTTTTTTACAGTTAAGTCATTAAACTTCTTAATTAAGAAATATTCTGACAGTAAATTTAAAGTTCAGGAAAGCAGGGACTTGTTGATACAATAGGACTAACCTACAATCTCTGATTCATAAGTAAGGAAAGCGTAAATTCACTGCACCTAACATGACACCACTCACCTTGTGTAAACTAGCTTAAATGGTAGGTCTTTGCAACTCTGTTACCAGGACTATAAATACGTTAGCCATTCATTGCATAGTTGGGTATTTAAGGAAGCAAAGAAGCCTTTCAGTGTTGGAGCATCAAGACATGAAGGTTTTTCAATATTAAGGCAATATAAGCTTTTTTACCATTGGTCCATCTTGCATTTGTAAGTTGTGTCAGAATTTTCAAAAAGGGTTAGGAAATTAGTCATTTATTTATTTTTTTTATTAAGAATAAAATTAAAAAGCGATTAAGCATAACAGAAAGCAGTGGAAATTTATATGCATGTATGTAACATATGAATGAACAAAAAAAAATATTTAACACTTTTCAAAAAGGGAAAAAATTCCAGTGTACTTATTATTTATTTGTTTTTATCCACCCAGATTGCCTTTTTGTGACTGATTACTTCACCCGTACGCCTCGTAAGCTGAATGCTTTCAACTCCTTTGCCAGTGTGGAGCTGTTCCACTTCAATGTGCCTGAAGACACAATGATGGCCGTCTGGAACCTCATCACCTTCAAGGAGCAAGGGGGCACATTTGGGGACAGCTGCCCAAACCGCAATGTGACAGTGTAAGACAATGACTTCAGAGTCATCTCCTTCTGAGGGGAATGAGTTGATAATCATAAGCCTTTTACCTGTGGATAGGTTGGGGGGTTGGGGGTGGGGAGTAAATCTTAGCAAGGTCAATTGTTACCAGCAGCTCAGAATCATAAAGGAGGAACTGCTGTAACGGCAATTGGCATTCGTTTTTAATATTTATTATCTATTTTTATCATAGTTTCTGTTAAAGGCTTACATTTTTGTGTGTCCTTGTGATATTTTAATAAAAAGGGGAGACAGTGCAGTTCATTTGAATTATTCATATTTCCTTCAGATGCTATCTGTGCTCATAGAGCCGATATGTTTATATATGAAATGCCATGAAAACAGTATTTGCTCCCTGTACTGCCACGCTGAAATACTGTAGATCATCTTGGTCTTTTTTAATTCGTATCAAAAGGCAATCTAAGCCCACCTAGCAAGTGTAAAAATGTAATTGCCTCCCTTGTTAAGTCATTAATGACTGGTAATCAACCATATTGTTCTCTTTCAGTTTTAGATGTAATAGATACACTGATCCCTGATTTGTGATGGCAATATATGATTAAGAAGTCCTTAAAATTAACCTGTGTCTTGGAAGGCGTGGTTGTGGTTACATTACGTCTTAACTAAAACATGATATCAACACTCAAACCTGGTTAATATTGGTCTGGTGATTTTGTGATTAAGTGATTTAAGACCTGAGCCACTAATTGTAATTGATGTAACCTGCAACTTCTATTGCAGAATATCCAACCCTCTGTTTGTAGCCTTAAGCTCCAGCTCACTTATTGGAGCACAGCATTGCTTAAAGGACATCAGTAAGTGATTCCACCTTAATCATTACGCAGCTAAAGCGAAAGAGTTGAGTTAAAATACATGGCATGATTTTAAACAGGTTGTTCATCAGCCAGAAAAACAAAGAAAAATGGGGAAAAAAATCTCTCATCTACAGGCTCATTACCTGCCATTGGAAATCCTTCATGGGATTTATTTCTGCCACAAGTTGCTAAACTAGTTAAGAAGATTAGGGGCAATTACTTTTTACATAGTCTGGTTGCTTTGGATAGCTTTTTCACCTTAAAAATGAGTTCATTTGAAAATTGAGCACGAAGCACAAAAACATAAATCTTTTAGGGGGCAAATACTTTTTTGCCACACTATTCATCTCTTTTTCACTTAAGGCTGTTTTCTGTGTTGTTTATGAAAATGTTGCTTAGTTTTAAAATGCGGCTTTGCTATTAATAGATATTTCAGGTCAGGGGCACCTCCGGTGATCAATCCCCTTTACACCCGCTTCCCTCAAGATACAGTCGTCCCGGGGTCCTTCGCTGTGACCTTGACCTGGACTCTTCCAAACCGAACAACTGGAGCGTTCAACGTGACTAGCCCTCTCCCTGGAGACTGGTTCTTAGCCGCACATTTACCCAAAGATGAGGGCAAGATCTCAGTCAAGGTGAGCCCGGGCATTTATCAAAGCTAACTGTCTTCCCAGAGCTCCACTTACAAACACATGCTGTGAATAAATCTGCCTTGATATTGACCTGGCAGGCCAATACTGCAATTGCTGCAAATGGCTGAAAATGGCTGAAATGTGGAAATCTCCCATCTAGCATTTGGTTTTTAAAGGAGCAAATTAACTGCTTGAGTCACTCTGATGTTGCTCATTACTCATCAGTGGTGACTGGTAACATAATTTTAATGAGATCAACTTCTATTTTTTTCATGCCTGCTTAACTCATTTTTATAGCTCAAACAGAGAAAAAAAATGTCAGTAGGTGCCAAGATTAGTTTTCCAGGAGGTTGTACACAACCAAAAGAAGCAGAACAGAATCAGAGAGTTTTACTTCATCTCATCATGTTCTCATATTTGGCTGCATAAACGCCTGCTGATTTCCATTTCAGGCAATTTATTTGTGACCAGCACGGTGTTCCATTGTACTTCCTCTGTGGTTTTCCCCGGCTGGCAAAAGAGCACCTAGAGTACACAACAATCAAAAATATCATCTCAAGTTGCCATCAACATCAAATATAAAAAAGAATTGGTTTTCTTTGGGGGGAAATAGGGGATGAGAGCCACAAAGGCTATAAATGGGGAAAGTTTTTGTGTTTACCCCGTAAACATGGAAAAATGGACATTCTGCTTTATGCAGGAATGAAACAGTTTGCTTTGATATGGAAAGTAAAATTCAAGAAATGCAAGCAGTATTGGGAGGACGTAAAATGCCTTTTAAGGACAGAATAAGTAGAGCTTTAGCTGCTATTTCCTCAACTTAAAGACGCTATTACTAGGGGTGAGTATTGGCATGGGTGTTGCGATACGATACATGTCCCAATTCTTGGGTGACGATACAATATTATCACAATATTGCATATCAGTATATATTCTGATATTTTCAACTATCAAAATTACATGTATAGATAAAAAAGCATGTGCTGTATATGTTTATCAGAAGATATTGATCATTTAGTTATTTTGGTGAACATGGTGTTTGGGGTTTGAGTCAGTCCACGTCTTCCACTGTGACTGCCTCAACTACAGACATTGTGCTGTGCCTCACAGCAAAAGGACTCCGTGGTGCTATCTACCACAGTGGCGGTGCAGAGGTAGCCTATTTTTCCCTCATTGTTTTAGGTAAAATGTTTTGTTTTTAAAATTGATACTAGGAACTGAAAAATCGATATTATATCAGGCAGCTGAAAATCACAATATATCATCGAAGCGATTTTTTCCCACACCCCTATCTTTTACTTGCAATTAGAAATGACATTTGCAGCTCCGCTTTGCAACATTTTTTTAAGATGATGTTAAAATGACTTGACAAACTTTCATATTTATGTAGAAAACTTATTTTGTGAATATACTATTTTTAAAGTCACATTTTCGATAACTTATCAATAATATCTTCCAACCTCTTTGATCTGAAATTATAATTAAAATATTGTGAGAAACACTAGTTTGTCTTCACAAAATAGAAAAAAAGAAGAGAATATTATATCATTATATGTTAAAGTTCCTCTACTATCACTATTACTGCTCTATACTTTTTGAAAAATTATTCAATGTAAAATTAAGAAACTAATGGAATAGAAAATTAAGATGTTTTAAATCATTATTACCTATTTAGTCTATTATCTATCTTTTACTGTCTATTTTCTCTTAACACAAGTTTCAAAAAGCAAAAAACTACAAAAAATCTGAAGTCTTTGTCTTTTCCTTTAATGTATCAGTATTGTGACTTTCAGTGTAGCAGTATTGAGATAGCTGCTCCAGGAACAAAGAAAAGTATCAGTTAACCTAGGCTGCTTTTATCAATTTAACTTTTACACTTGCTGCATTTTAGTGTATTATCTTAGTATTTTCTAGTGACTGTCAATATTAATCCATTTAAAAACTGATAGATGTTCTGAAAAATAATATATATATTTTTTTTTTGTCCACATAAGTGATTCATATATGAGAGATTTTAGTGAGAAAATCTGTGATTTACTGATTCTTTTTCAGAGAGAACCTTTTGAAAAGCACTGACTATGTTTCCATTAAACCCTTCAAAGTGAGCTGTAAGAGAAAGTGATTGAGGAAAGATTTTAGTACATAGAAGAAAACATAAGATAAAACTTAGAGTAGTTGGTATGTTGTTTGCCAGCAAGCAAACTCCAAGAATGATCGGTTTCTCACTTCAAAGCAGGGGGCAAAACTTTATTTTGAAGGGTGCAACAATAGACTAATCGCTTACAATAACATAAATGCATATGCCCCAATGACAGATGGCATAGAGGTACAAACCAGGTAGACAGAGTGACGAAAGAATTACTGCAAAACCATGAGAGGTAGTTTAAACCAACATGAGAGATAGTTTAGTATGCTTTTTTATTTTTTAATGCACAAAATATGTTGCTCGTATGATATGGTTAGACAATAAATTACTTACCAAGATAACCATTTTATGATAGATAAGGTAGACTGAAATGGAAGGCTTTTACGTATTAAAGCTATAACAACAAACTCTCCAAGAGACCCAAGCCAAAAAGTCCAATCCTTGAAAAGAGCAGGAAGTTCTGAATTTCGATTGCAGTTCTCTCTGCTCCATCATCACCTATTGTGTGACGTTGGCCTTTGAGTTTTTAATATCAAAACTGCTGAGACGTCGTAGACCAGGTGCAGAATGTAAAAACCTTGCCTAGTTTCCCTTCATCCTGTTCCCCACCAGTATGTTTTGTGGAGCTGAAAATGCAAATTGTTGGAACTAATCTCTGTACCAGCTTTTTACTTTCTGGGCCTGGATTATTCACATCTGCCCAAATGCAGGAATGGATGTCAAATTTATGAAAGCATGAGGCTCTTTAACAAAACCTATAATAGCAAAGCTGCCTGTGTTCAGTGGATGAACAAGTTTGTAAAACCCTAAAATGTAATGCCCCATTCATACTTTGTGCATAGACCGTTTTAGAGGTATTTATGTTGTGTAATAAGGTGTAAATGTTATTTCCACAAAATGGAAGAAATCTATTTAAACAGCTGCTCACTGTTAAGATGTTCACACACTGATGAATTAAAAAGGTCTTTTTATTTCGGGCTTCCCGGCTGTAAAGTCCCATCAGAAGCCAAGAAGCAGTAGTCTATTACAAACAGTAGAATTTATGTAAGCAGTAAGTTTAACAAAGATGTTTAAGGTTGCATTCATTTCAGCACTGTTGCATGAGATTGCTCAGGTGAGGCTGATAAACAGCTTGGAAACTCACTGTATACCCTAGAGTTGACCCTGAAAACGCAAAGCCGCCGTGAGCATGTCTGAATGAAGGCGTTAGAATAATGCAATTAGGCAGGATTTCATTGGGGAGTTCTCGTTCTTCAGGGCTCTAATGGATTTAAGAAAGCAAAAAAAGAAAAAAAAATCTGCACAGAATAAACAACTCTGCCTATATCTGTTCGGGTGTAGATTGTCAAATTTAAAACTGTTAAACCTAAAACCATCCAAAAGAAGCAGGCTTTAAAAATCCATAATGAATGATTCTTAATTAAAACCCAGCTTACTGTAGAAGACATTTGCTGCTGGTTGAGAAGACGGGCTGTAATAAATCAAGAGGTCACCCTGGTAGCTCTTGGAGTAATGACACGGTCAGTAATTGTTGCTTATATGCTCAAGAGGGGTAGTGATCAGATGACAGGAATGTAGGACCTCATTTTCCATTCACACCTGTCCTTTTGAATTCTGGTATTCTTTTTCCAAAAGCATTTCTGAGCAGATTGTGTGTGAAAACAACGCACGGTCTCCTGGCTTTTAAGTCATTCTCCGTGCTTGGCTCATCTCATAGCATTAATGGTTCAGAGCAACACAAATGAAATAGTGGGTGTGCATGCTTCGCTGTGCAGCAGAGAGGAGGAGGACAGAGTCATATTAATCCAGGAGGCTGACAAGCTTAATGCACACAGTCCATTAGAGAATTTTTGGCCTCTCTGAATGATACCTAATCTTCTCTTTACCAGGTTTAGAGGAATATTAATGAGAAAACCACTGAAATACTGACTAAAACTGTCGGTGGGATGTCGTTTCAGGGTCTGTCTGAGGAATGCCAATATCTGTTCCAGCCTCAACTCATTGTCCAGAAGCTGATTGGAATTTCCGTACTTTATCCTGGGTACTTTATTGATCAGATGATTCCAATCCATAACAGATCAGCACTTTACAAGTAAGTGTTTCTTAAGTCACAATTCCAAAGAGTGTCCAGCTGCCTTTTCTGCACTAGAGTTATTTTCAAACACTGTATCACGCAAAGTTTTTTATCCTCTTTAACGATACAAGGCTGGGTTTTTATCAATGACCTACATTTTATATTTATCAATGATACACATTTTAAAACTCATTTTAGCTGTTTGGTCATTTGCTTTTTAATCACACGAGATTAAAAATCTGCCAAAACAGTTCCCTATTTTTTTATTTGACCATTAAGAGAATCCTTTTATTTCTGTGGCAGAAAAACAATCCTGATCTATTAAAAGTTCTATCAAGGTCACAGGGAATTTGAAAGAAGTCCCTATTTTTTTTTTTAGATACAAAGGGTTTTATTTTCCAGTGCATGATATTTTCAATAGATGAATAAAAGAGATTAATGGATGCTTCCTTTTTATACCACAGTCAAAGCTCCTAAAAAATGAGGATATTTTTAGTATTGTGCAATCAGATACTCTTAAATGTTTAAATCTTTTCTCCTTAGTATTGTGTAAAATCAGACTTCTGGAAATCCGACTATGTAACTAACCAAAACATCTGCTATGGTCTTAGATTTTTTTGTGCTTCCCCGAGATTATAAAAGAAGCCACCATCCCTCTTTATCAGCACTAAATTGGTGTTTCAAGGCTGCTGAAACCAGCGGCATCTTCTTGTTTTGATTGATTTGCTGATGTAATTTACTGGTGCTTTGTCATTGAAAACCAATTCAAGTTCCTGGCTCAGGACAGAGAATGAAATGGATCTTGCAAGAATATACTAGTGCATTGCAAATGGATTGAATTTTATAATTATCATCATGCTTTACTCATTGGAACCCCTCCTTAAACAGTAGATGACAATATATAGGATTTACTACAGCTATGAAATAACTAAAGGAGACAATTGCACAGACTCTGCTTATCTGAGTTAGCTCAGAAGTACATTTTTAACAGAGAATTGAAGACAGAACTCTTCATTTTTCTAATAAGTGCAAACCATGTACTTAAAAACAAATTAAATAAGTATGTTTTTTTGGGGTTTAAAGCATTAATAAAACTGCTTTTTGTGCTGGCTTATCACAGTTTTTAAAAGGTTGTTTACCTCATTTCATTTTTAATCCCATTGCATTTAAAGATCACATAAGAGTTCATTAATTTTTCACATTAATCCCTCTTTGTTGATTGCATTGTTCTCAAGATTTAGAGTGAGAATCAAAATTAAGATCTAAAATTAATTACAGGTACAGTCTGAAGCTTTGAACCACCTTTAATAACATTGATGAATTCATTTGTTGAGCCATGTCCCTTTCATATTAATAACAGCTGCAGCTTTTTTGTTTTGAGAGGTGAAGTAACATCAGAAAGACAAGACATATGATGAGTACCAGCTTGCATAAATATGATCATTCTTTTCATCTAAACAATTGTATGCATCTTTTTCTATCTAACAGACTCTAATTTATTCTATTTTTTTTTTCTCCAGACAGAACATACAGGTTCTGTACTATAAGTCAGAGTTTGATATAACACATAAAAACTGTATCTCTGTTTGTATCTGTGCAGGGTTTTCATTCCTAATTATGTATCGAAGGTGAAGGTTCAGCTGGTGAACTGCAGCACCAAAAACAAAAGCAGCGACACTTGTCCTGTGGTGCTGAAGATGAGAGCGCAGGCGCCGCCGGTGCACAACTCGAGTGCCCTTGACTGCAGGGAATGGAACCCGTGTGAATTAGTCACCCTCGTACCTGCCTGGGAGCAATGGTACTACATCCTTGTTGAGAGGTATCTGAGTAACTCCGACGTCTACTTTCGCATCGGCGTGCAAGTGACAGGTGAGCATAATCAGTATGAATAGATGTGAATAAGCTATGTTTTTTTCCCCTCTTATTGTAGAGCCTGTAATTGTTTTATGATTTCCTTTGGAGCTACAGTATGTCAGTTAGTATTTTACAATGAACACAATGTGGCCTTTTTACAGTGACTATGATGTATATTAAGAAAAATGGGAATATGGGAACTATATAAGAATAAGAATTACTTTATGAATTCCTTGCAGAAAATTCTTTAAAATATACATGTTTGGTTGAGCAACTAAACATTGTTATCTAACTACCAGAGCTTTTTGTCTTAAAGCATGCTGATTTCCTAAAGAGGTGATACAGCAACTTATGAATCTTATTGGATTTATATTTAGAATAAAGAAAACAAGAAAAGGAAAATTGTGTAAAACATTCTTTTATCAAGTAATGTAAAATTATAAATTTAAACATAAAGATTCTCAAACCTACATCTACAGGAATAAAAAAATGTTCAACTGTGCAAAATTGCTGCCAGAGGAGATTTACTATATTGACATGCCCTCTAAATGGCAAAAGAGGCTCTGCAGATAGTAAATATTATTAAACCAAAAAAGCTTTTTAACATACTAGAAATCTTCGATTATCAGTAACTGTGTGGATGTGGCTGCTAAGATTTTATTTATTTTGTCTACATGTATTTTATATGGTGCTGTTTTGTATTTTATGCCTCATGCTATTATTTTATTTATTTTGCCCTATATGTATTTTATATGGTGCTGTTTTGTATTCTATGCATCATATTGTACAGAACTTTGTGATGCTTGTCTGAGAAAAGTGTTACATAAAGAAACCTTACTTACTTTCTGTGTATGATCCACTAAAAAAGTTGTTATACGTACACAATGAGCTCACCAGCAAAAGGTTGTTCCCAAATAGGAGTAGCAATACTTTAAAATATTCCTAATGTAAAACTACCTAAAAGGTGCAGTAAAATTTCAGATTTTTTTTTTTTTAGCTCACAAAAGTAACCGTAACCCGTTGCCATTCACCTCTGCTCATATTTAGTACCCATATTTGGCAGTCATCCATATTTTTACACCTGCAACTGTCCCCCAATTGGCTGATTGTCCTTAAGTGCATTTATTTGGGCTGCAGTCATAAAGAGGTTTATGAGGATAGAAAAAAATTAAAAATCTTTGTTATATGATAAGCTAAAGTGGAAGGGCACCAATCAGTCACTTAGGGATTTATTTACATATGATAAACCCTGTTTTGCTCCTAAAATACTTTTCCTCCACAAAATGCAACAGAAGTTTTAAGTTAATCTGCCCTAAACGGTGATTCACAGTTTGTAAGAAAAAAATGAAAACAAATAACAGCAGCTTATTCTAACTGATATGCACCTTGTTTTTTATGGATAAAAAAAATCAAATGCAAGTTAATGGTATTGTGGCAAAATAAGGATAATGTTGCAATTTATTTATTTTCTGTTACATTCTAAGATACCTCCTCTTACCGAAGGACCCACAGCATAGTTTTCCTCATTGATGAAGTTTTTTTCCTGGAAAGAAAAGGTACATAAAAAAAAAAAAAAAAAAAAAAAATGTAGACTCAAATTTCAAATCAGAAATTAATTTTCCTAGTAAATAAAAAAAGGTCTTAAACTGTGTTTTGTAATTTTTAAAAATAATATACATTAATGTAAATTTTAAAGTTCTCATGAAGGCGTAGCATTTTTCTCCATTTAGATTTTATTCTCAAGGGTGAGAAAGCTTATTGTTATTAAGCACGGGAGTATTGTGAGATGTCTTCCTGCTGGGATTCACAATCGGAACTGGTGCATAATACTACTGAGCGAATACAAGTAATGCTCCACTGTATCTGTAGACCAGCCATCTGTATATTACACATTGGTTGTAAAGTGTTTCTCAAAGTGATAAAAAATGGATGCAAAATGATCTTGACCAAGCATGAAAGTGTGTCAAAGCAGAAGTGGGCTGAAGTGCTCATTGAATGGGCACATATATAAAGCTACCATTAATGTTAAATCATCTGTGCTGCTATCAAAGCAGCATGTTTTTAGAGAAAGCTCTTCTTTAGTGTTGAATGGCTTTTTAATGTAGTCCCTGTAAGTTTTAAACAACTTAGTTAAAATTTAAGAAACAACATAAGAAATTTAGATATAATAATTTTGAGAAATGTATGTTTTCTTTGGAAGCAACCATCAGTGCAGCCCCCATCCAGGAAGCAGAAACACCAGCATAAAAAATAAAAAGAAATAACATATTTTTTAATGCTCTCATCAAAATGTAGTGACAAATTTCTGATATTTACCTGAGTAATGAATTCTGAAAGACTCCGGTTGTCTCTACATCATTATAATCAATGATATTAGAAGCAATAAAAACATCAATTAGTGCTCATTAATGATTACACAAGGATGTATGATAGAACAGTCACAGAAAAACAGGTTTTTATAAGGTTTTTGAAGGTTATAGGCTGATTTTAGACATGTTTTAGTTGGAAAACTAAAGGACAGATTCCTTTAGACAACAAAGAGCCTTGTTTAAGAACAGCGCTTTGGGTGACGTAGCAACGACTGGGAAAAGGATGATGAATCCACGGCTGGCTACTACATGCTGTGATGGAGTTCAGGATATTTCATATGCATCATCTACAAGGGATGGCTTACAAATCTGTGGGAAGTCCACTCCTACAGTATGTAGCGATTCTCTCCCTCTGTTCCACGACTTACCATGCACTTTGTGACCATGGTAACACAGACACTAATTATTCACACTCTGTCTCTCCTCCTGCCTGGCAGCCAGATCTTACTTGACCTTTTGCGGATTTGAATTGAAGAACACCTCAGGTTCAGAGGGAGACCATCTGGAGTCCTTACTTCCTCGCGCTTTGCTTGATAACATGAATTTTTGTTGTTAAGTGCATCCGAAAGAGAAATATGCAGCCTTATTTGAATACTTCCCAGTTTAAGAGTAAAAGTTGCTGGTTAGACAGTGCAGAAAAACTAGGTTATGATTTATTATTCATTATTGTTGTGTGGAGCTTTTTCACTGCAGGTGTCTCGCCCTGGGTGATTGGACGCGGAACAGGGATCATGTGTTATGCTATCTGTGAAAGCACAATAAAGACATTCTTTTCAATTATTGATATCATAAAACATATGGTTGCAATCCTTCTTTGTCTAGCCACCCACACATGCAGCACACTAACATATTCATTTGTTATATTCTGCATATTGCTGTTTACTATTTTGTAGAGCATAGGTTGTTTGGTATTTTTAGGTGTGCTGCTTTTCTAACACACGTCAGAATCTTCACGCTCCTTATCAGACAAAAGCATGCAAACAAGGCTGAGCTAGAAAATCCTTTGACAAATGCCTTTCCCTCGAGGACTGCTGGTATTTGATGCCTCTCTGCCAGTTGTCATCAATGACCATTTTGTAGTGAGTTGCTTTATGTTTAAAGGGAGCACACTGTTTGCAATTACAGTGAATCTATGTCTCATTAAGGAGCAGTCTGCTGCTCTGGAAGACAGCTGAAGGCAATCATTTTAAACATTTTAAAGGATTTGGTTTCTTCACAGAATGAGTCATTTTTCAGCTTTTTTTCTCTGTTTTAAATTGTCATTCAATTAATTGCTTTATTAGATAAAATGTAGTACTGTAAAGGGTTTGACGTTAGCCAGTAAAATGATGTCTAAATGTTGCACTTATATAAGAGTTACTTAGAATGTATTTGTATTTTTTTTGTTTTTGTTTCACATTAAAACCATATACTGTATACTTTACTGTATTTTATTGTTATCAGATAAATCAAGTAGTGTAAAAAAATTGTATGGAACTATTTCTAATGCAATATTAATCTATCCATATATCAATTTCTTTACTATCACAGCTTTTCCTACAGCCTGTTTATTTATTTATTTTTTGACCCCACCAAATTCCTTTTAGCTATAAAGCTCATACCCTGCCATACCAGAGTAAAGTGACATCACTTTTTAAAGCTTTGCCTCAGATACTAAAAGGATTTGTTGTAATTGGCTCAATCCATTTTCCTTTCCACTCTGACCATCAACCCTGTCCATGCCGAAGAAAAACGTTCCAGCAACTTGCCTTTACATCCTGCTGATTATATTGCACACTTTATTTTGTCACACTTTTCTTATTGTGTAAATCCTTTAGGTCTGTAATGTCCTTGTACAAATGAGCACAGAAAATTTTAATGAAAAGACAGAGAAGTGGCATCATTGTTAGAGTCCTGAAAAAGTATGATCTTTTAAGCTTAGATTATTTTTTTTCACATTTGTCTTTTAAAAAAAATTACTTTCCGGCTTATAATCTTACCTCAGAGGTGATTTGTCAAGTAATATCAAAGCCCCCACACGGAGCAGGATTTATCCCACAGAGAAGTGTAAGTAGAGACTATTAAATAAGATGCAAAACATTATTTTGGAAATCATCTGTCTCAAATAAAAGACCACATATTTCCAATCCTTTACGACCAATTTTCAAAGGATTAATTTGCCTTAGAACCTTTAAGTCTCATGTGAAATTTTATTAAAAAGTAAGAACTAAAACCATAACAACTTACTCAGCACCTTTTTTTAACAGAAAGCCTATTTTACTGTTTGTTGATTAATTTCTTTGTAAGAATAGTTTTACAGGTTTAAACCTTGATTGAGGTTCTGTATTTTATGTCTATTTTAGAAATGTTTCTTTGTATTAAAGATTAAACATGACCAGGGATAGGAGCTGGGAGATTACCTTTTGGCAGGACAATGGTTTAATTGGGTGTACTGTAGCACAGTTTTCTTTGTACATACTCAAATAAATATAAATACCTTGATAAACATTGCTGATATGCCACAATGATATTCATGGCAATGTGCATTTTTATTTTTTTTCACTTAGGACAGTAAGTTCAGTGTTTGTCTCGTGTTCTTGTTTGCAATTTTAACTGAATGTATTATCTTTCAGCTTTTATCCAACAAATGATTCCTTCCTGCCTCTGTCTTTAAAGGCTAGCTTTCCCTAGGTTTGTTATTAACAAATTCTCCTGCTGTGTATCTCTGCAGCGCTACTTTAGATCCTCACCTGCTTGTCTCATCAATGCTCTCTTGGTTAGGCCTGTTAGTTTAGATGTAAGCTACATTTTTGCAGGTCTACATTTGTACTATACTGTTTTTTATTTGTTAGATGAAAGATGAAAGTTGTCTGTGGGGTCCTCGAGGTTTTAGACCAAATAGATTAAAAACAATTAAATATCAAAAGAACAAAACACTTGAAATTACAATTGTAAAAAAACTTTTATTAAAAATGTCTTAGACTTCAATGATTATACTTCACATATTCTGAATTTTGGGGTTTTAATGAGACTTAGTTTATAATATAATATGCTTAGTTTGTAATCTTTTTGAAACTTGTATCTTCTCCTGATCAGATTGCTCTAAACCGAGTTCATCAAAGGAGCGAGCACAGTCCAGTTCCTCCATGAACATGCCTCAGTCTTTTGGAACAGCAATGGGGTTCTCCCTGTCTGACACCCTGCTCATGGCCTCACTGCCCTCCCTCTCTCACAATGCAAGTCACCTGCACACCTCGGAGGACAGCATCATTTACCTTCCCCCGACAGCAGACACCAACAAATGCTGGCCCATTCGCCCAACCCTGCGTAACGAACTGGATACCTTCTCTGTGCACTTCTACGTCTTCTTTGGTCCAAACATCTCCATTCCACCAGACCGGGCTGCTGTGTTTGCCATCAACCTGATGCCTGTTTTAGACAGCGGTGGGGTCCTTAACATGGAGCTCAAATTAAACCTGGTAAGTTCCTGAATAAGACATTATATATTGCTGGATTATTAAAGTGGTATTTTGTAGTTTTGTGGCTAATTTGCTTCCACTATTTTTCTTTATTTTTATTCCCAATTAACAAAGAAGTTAAGACATGATACATACAGAAATACCTTGAAATTTGCTTTAGGGTTTTTAGGCCAGCTTATTTATTTGATTTAAGATTTGATTTATCATGTTTTTGAATCATTCTCATTCTATGTGGTAAAATGATCTTACCCATATCATTCTTTTTAAACTTAGTAGAGTAATGTCTTCGGAACGCCACTTTTGCTATAATTTTTTTCCTTTGTTTTTTAAATCTCTTCAAAATTTGTTTATATTCTTCCACTTTGAACATTTAAAAAAATCTAAAAATTAGTAATTTTTTAGATTATATGGATTTTTTAAATTGCCTTTAACTTTGCTTGTTGTTTGTCCTCTATGTTTTTGTGGTGCCCTGTGACAGACTAATGTTCTGTTCAACATGTGTCGTGCCTCTTACCCAATGTAAGGTAGGGATAGGCTTTTTATAGACAAGCAATTGTAGATAATGGATGGATAAATGAATGGATGGATTCGCAACATTTCTATTATTTTGGTATTGAAAAGTATATTTTAAATGCTAAAGATGACATTTGAAGGATTGAAAATTAAGAAGAGGTTAAATGGGTGCTACCTAAGCCGATTGCCTATTTAACATTTTGGGAAAAATCTGTAACGGTAAAGCCTTGTGTCCAAGGTACATAGGTGGAGCATAATTGAAATAGTTCCTTGAGGTTAAACAAAGGCTAACATCCGCTACAGGAAAATGTGATCTTTTTGCAAAAATCATATCAGACGTTTTCACAGTATTCTGAACGGCAAATTCTGAACATTTTCCTTTCAAAAAAATCTAATATGAGCCGGTTCCATAGGTGATACTGAATTGGGTACATATACTATTGTTTTTTAAGCGTATTTGCTGTCCAAACATTTACTTCATATTTAGTCCAATGTTTAAATCAAGGCCAAGGCACATACTGCACATCCACACAGACTTCTCTGCAGCAGTTACTGATTGCTTGTTAATAGTAGTTGAGCTGTTTTTTCTTACCTCCTTTCTTTGTTAATGATGTGGGCATTATACTGTCAGCTCCCACAGCTCAAGAGGTTTATAATAACAACACAAAGACACCAGCACCCACTTTGGGTCTTTTTTTTTCAGCTTAATATTATTGAAAATTCCCAGTGACAGTCGCATTCATTATTACTTCTGTGAACGGTGTGCTGCTTCGTAATGTATACATTCTTCTTCCGTTCCTGTGGGTCACTTTGATGTCTTGAACCACTGAGACTGAAGTATGATAGCGGTCACATTTAATCAATAGCATTAAAAGAAAATGCCAAGAGGATGATATTTCAGAAAAACAAAAACAAAATTGAGCATCAGGACCTGCTGCGTGAACGTAGCCTAGGAAACCCAATCCCTGACCTGATGAGACATTTCTGAAACGGTTTAGAACAATATGATTGCAAGACCATCATAAACAGATGAGCTTTGGTCTGAATTATAAGACAGTGGAATGATGCATCTCTTAAATTATTTATTTAGAAACAAAAAAATGCTAAACATGACTGTACAAATAAGTACATTTGTGTCAATTGTATTAGAAGTACAAGTAACCTAGTATAGAGAAACATTAAGGATCCCCTAGTATATTTATGCATTTGCACTTGAATTTAGTTTCTGTTGTATGAGATCAGATTATAAAGGCTGCTGAGGATTTTCTGTTGAAACACATAAATCAAGAAAATGTACTGACACACAGCTCTATATGCATGAAGATACATGCACTAATAGATCCAAGCATATGCCCTTTATCTAATCAACATATAATTTAGCACATAAAAGGAAATAACAGGAATTTGTCTTGGTAAACCCAAATTACATATGCAGAATGAAGTAAATATGATATGTGCTCATATATATTTCTTTCATATTTATTGAGTAGAGATATGTTAAACATGAGACATAATGTTTAAATGCAGGAAGAGGGATGAGTTCATGAAATTATAGTTTCTTCTACATGAAAGACAACTTGATACCAAGAGCCAAAAAATGCTATTGTGTAAATAGAACACTGTTATTGTAAATGAATGCCAACGCATGCTGCAGAAAGGATGACACTCAGGTGTTTCCAGTATTCAAACTATTTTCCCCACAAAGACTTTTAGGGTTTTGTTTAAATATATTGAAACATTAGATTTTTAAGCAAATAATAATAGCAATATCATCTCTTTAAACCACTGCTTTTTAGAATAGCATAGGAATACCCTTTATTGTACCTGCTTTTTACATAGTTGTAAGTTTCCCGATCTTTGTATCAATAGCTGTAGAAACAGCTTTGATTGCTGTGTAAAACCACACACATTTATTTATTGATTTATCCAAGAGGTTTTATGTCAAAAATGATGTTTGCCGTGTTTTCATGAATTGCACCCTGTGCATTTGACACACCTGGATGCATATGTAAGAATCAATTTGCCTTGGCATAGAAAAGGCCACAGCAAAAAGGCGTCGGTGTTTAGAGCTGTAACATATTACTCTAATTGAGTCCAAACAAAAATGCAGAAATCCTCAAGATCTGATAATTCTCAGGTGATTTACCCTCAGATCAGGAAGGTATTAGAATGCACTGGTAGTGGCCCTGAAGATCTGCAGGGAACCCAAATGGCTGGCAGACAGAGTTTTAAACTTTTCACTCGTAATCGAGATCAAGCCAGCAACTGCTGAAATACGCAGAGGATTAGGCATAAAACGGACGTCTTTTGATTGTTTGGTTCAAAGGAATGTCCTGACATTTCTCAAAATATCCCTCTTTTTGCTTTCCTCCCAGGAGTTTTACTGATATCAGATCACTTTTGTGCATGCAGAAAATGTATTGTTCAAGGACAATATTTAGCATAAAAAGGATACGGCAACTTTTTACCTAAAGACATATTGAACATAATGACCGACTATTTAATAACAAAATCAGAAGGGAATTTAGTTATTTTCTTTAGTGAAAATAATTCCATCTGCAGCTTAGCATGTGTGCATGGTAGGTTTGAAGTTGTTGAAATGCCACTGCAGCCTCCATGCTGCTTCTCTCTGCAGCCTGAATGTGTGATAGGCAAGGCTAAACACATTCTTCATCTCCACTACACACACACAGATGAAATTGATAATCGATCTTTTCTTCTAACTCCTGCCAAGAAGGTAAACAGGCCTGTTTCCTAAAATGTCAGAGACAAACACAAACGGAAAATGTATGAGGAAATGGAAGATAATTGTCTGTCATTAATTTATTTGTTACTTTGGTGACTGTGAAGTTGACTTTGTCACTTGCAGGGAGATCATCTGGCAGACTACGCTTTGCATTTTCTCTGTTAAGCATGACTATTTCTGTGGTTTTACACACTATGAATTATACATTAATATATATTTTTATTTATTTTGCAACTTCATTGCAAAACATACTTGATCAACAATTCTTCAGACATGTTTTAGTTTCAAATTCCACCTGATACAGGGCCTAAATTTGTCTTTTGATTGTAAGCTCTTTGGGACCCGCCATCAGTCGACTAAACTAACATTTACTTCAGAACATTAGTTAATTTATCTTATCCAAATATTAAGCAAAAAAAATTAAATAAATTGAGCTTTTCGCAGACTACTAGAAAAAAAGTCTATAGAGTTTTGCTTTACTTTTTGTGTTTGTTTTTACTACGTCTGAAAGTTGGGTGCAGAATTAGCACTCAAAAATGTCTGTAGTCATTGTGGTTACAAATGAGGCAATGGTACAATGACAGAGACTGGACACGTGAACCTATCTTAACTGTCAAAAATATCAGTAGTAGAATTATATTAATATTAGATGTATGCACAGGCTGGCACAGATTGTGCCGTGGGAAAGCAAAGAAAAAAAAATAGTCATGCAAGTTAAACCAAAGTGAAAAACACAGTGACTTAAATATTGTAGCATGTTTATAAAAAAATGCAAAGTAGAATAAGGAGGGGCGCCTGAAATTAAAATCCCTTCAACCTAAACTTTGGTTGGAGGGATTTTGTTTTCTCCCTCAATATTCTGTTAAGGGCTGTATTAGTATTGCTCTACAGTTTTTTTTTTTTTTTTTTTTCCAATATGTATTGGGTTAAGCAGGTGATGTAAGGAGTGGGCAGAGGTTTCGAGTTTAAGATTTTATATTTAACTCCTCTACTTCATCTTTTTTTTTTTGTTTGTTTGTTTTGTTTGTTTCACCTTAAATAATGTTCATCATTATTATAATTGTATTACTTATGACCTATCTTTTTTACTGCCTATTTCAAACAGCCGGTAGGAAACACAGGTTGTTCATTTAAATGGGGCATAGCTAAACCATGTTGCACCTCTTATCAGTTGCACACGCAATTTCATGAATAAACTGCAACTTTTCCGCCTATTACACGAACACTTTTTACCTTTCTAGACTATGAGATGTATTGTTCAGAGGGGGTGGCACAGTATGAGAACAAATTATTTCCCCATTGGAGATAATCTGTCACTTGGTTGTCACAAGCTCTGGGTTTAGTCAACCGCTGTTGGTTTGGGAATTTGGCAGATTTGCAAGACTTTAGAAGACAGTTGCTGAAGCTCTTGTGTAATTTACATCCACCTTTGTCCTAGAGTGAGTAAATAATGAATATAGCTCTTATTTTCTCTTCTTCTTCAAGTGGCAGGCTATGCATTAAATCATTTTAGAGCCATCTTTTGTAATATACTTTAGGCAGGTCTATGCAGAAAGGGCAATAAAAGTCAGTGTACTGAAAGTATTTGTTTTAGACTATGCTGTTTCCCTTTGCATTTTTCTAAAATATAATTTTGCAGTAAATGTGAAAATGAAAAATTTTGACACACTTTCAATAAAATAATAAATCAGATTTAAAGATAAGTTCTAGAAATAGAAGAGACCACACATGGATAAAGTACACTAAACGGGAACAACAATTTTTTATATAAATATATCTGTTTACTTTAAATATCTTTTATTTAACCAAAAGTCAGTTGACATATTTGTTCAGTATAGAAATTTAGTCTTGTACTTAATTTTTGTGGTAGAACAAGAAGAAACACATTGGCTGTGTCTGAACGTCCGCCTTAGTCCCTATATAGGTAGACACTAAGTAGTGGTTACACCATTTTATAGCAGTGCCCAAATATTTAGTGGATGAAAAAGCAATCGACTCAAAATCTCCCACAGTGCAGTTTGAAAAGTAGTGATCATCCATGCTCACTAGATGAGCAGATATATCCAAGAGTCAAGTGACCAACTGTGAGCGACAGGTAGTGGTAGGATACTGTTTGGGGCAGAGGTCTGGACACCACCATGGAGCCAATCTGGAAGTGGATTCACATAGAGTAAAAAAATATTAATAAAAAGAAAAAGCTATTTTCATTCTATTTTTTGAAAATATAGCTGAAATATATGAAAATATACAAATAAGAGTATTTAATAATTTATGTTACAAGATGTTTAGAAATAACTAAAAGACAAAAGCTAATATGTAAAGCTAATACCAGACTGACCCTTTTGTTGCAAAAATAAGCATAAAATCGAACCAAGTGTGATTATATGAGCAATTATGTAAAATAATTTTTCTGTGATTGGAAAGAAGTTATGGGCAAAGACAAAGTACAACTTCCTTCATACAGTCTTAAAATTGAAGTTAATTGATACTTTTTTAATAGACTCACTTAACTGATCATAGGTAAGTAAGCAAGGACTGCTTTGAAAATGATTTTTATTGAGAAATCAGGTTTAAAAAAAAAGTAGCAAACAAATGTGACTACCACTATACTGTAACAGCAAAATTTTCCCACTTGGCTGATTTGAAGAATGAAGGCGTGTGTTAACAGCATGTGAAAGAAGTCAATGGTACCCCCTACAGGACAGCTCTCTATTTAAACTGAAGAAAAGAGACAGAAATAAGCATCTATTAGACAGCATACAACCAAGGTTTTATTTAATTCAGTTTATGTATGTAGCACCAATTCACAACACATGTCATCTCAATGCACTTTACAGTTCACCAGATCATACAGTCAAATTCATTAAAAGTTTTCCATCTAAGGAAAACCAGTTGATTGATCCTCAATTCGAAGGCAATCCCTCACATTAAGCATGCTTGTAGGAACAGTCACAGCCAGGAACAGATGAGGCGAAGCTACTATCAGAAAAGGCAGAGAGAGAATAACATTAGAGATTGAACTAAAAGATTCTGCAGAGTGGGAGAATAGAGATAGAATGATGTAAAAGGGGTCCCTGTGTCCTCCAGCAGTCTAAGCCTATAGCAGCATAACTATAGCGATAGCTCAGGTTAATCTGAGCCACTCTAACTACAAGCTTTATCAAAAGGATGTTTTAAGCCTACCCTTAAAAGTAGACGGGTGTCTGTCTCACAGACTAAAACTGGTAGTTGGTTTCACAGGAGAGGAGCCTGAAATAACTGACTGTTTAGGAAAGGCTCAAACTGCTTTTCTTAAAAATACATTAGAGGGGTGGCGTACATTTGTGGAAACATATTTTTGCAATGAATTTGGTTGTGTGACTTATTGGAAGTAATGATGTAAATGAAGATATGTGTAGACATGTGTATGTTTATATTTTAACTAATTTATTTGTTTACTTAATGGACTTTTATAGGATTATGGACTCATAAGTTAAGTAGGAATGGGGAGGGCTACTGTTTTCAATGACTATAGGAAAGAGAAGGGGTATAATTAAATAACTCATAGTCCTCATATCCCTTCTCAGACATGTATATAACGTGATTGTATATGTCATCAATTATATGTAATGTTTGTATGTGTTAAATTTGTAAGTTCTTTGGACCCATTATAACAGAGTGGATTTTGGTCATGATGCACCGTGGCACAAAACAAGCTCAGCACCATTATATCCTAATATCACCTTCAGCTTATATTGTATTCTAACCTGATGCTTATCGATGTTCTACATATTCTAGTATACTAGATAATATGTAATAAACTGTTGAATTGTTGATGTATTGCAAAACAGTGAACATCATCTAAGTCCTTATTTCTGGTGTTGCTTGACTACAACTCACAGTGAAAATAAAATTAAAGTCCACAATGAGACTTTTATCTCCTTCAGCATAGAGAGGTGAAACTTTTTGTCTGGTTTCGTCTGCAAACACCCTAGAGGGTATTGCGGCCTGATAGCTTAATCTCAGTTTGATCAAGTTTCCTGACAGTTTTCTTTATGACACAATAAAGTATAATTTATCCCATCTTTATTCTTTGAACAGAAAATTTTACCCAGGGGACTGACATGTACATCACAGTGAGTAATAGCTCCTCTCTGGCCTTTTTGAAGTGAAAGCGTGACTGAGAGAGTACTACATTGATGATTGTCCTTCTATGGGGGTCAACCACCCCCTTTAGAGAAACAGCATGTCTCATTTTCCCTGAATATCATTAAAAATATAGCTCTCTGTCCAAACTTTAGTATTTTATACACTATAGATTCTAGGATATGTTCAGGTGCACTATGTGACCAAAAGCGTTTTGCTCATCAATTAAAATGATTAAATACACGTGTTACTTTTTTTTTTTCCATCTAAAATTAAGCACTGTATGCATGATACAACTTTTCACATACTGGAAGATTGGGTTACCACCTATAGTTAGGAGAATTTGAGTTTGGAAAAATTAAAGGACACCACCTGTGCAATACAGCCGTGCAAAAAAAAATTAGACAGTCATAGTTTCGTTTAGATTTTTTTTTTCCTCTTTAATCTTGAGTTTTTCTCATTACTAGATGCCTTACAGTCAGCTGTGTGATGTTTTAACAGGATTGGGCAAGTGGATGCAAAGTCACAGTCACTATCAATCACAGTACAATTTTATTTAATAATGGTGATATATTCTGATATTTCAATATACATTACAGTCTGTGATTACTGCATTTGTCACTGACTGACATTCCAGGTTTCATGTGTTATTTGTCATGTTATTTGTCATGTTATATAAACAAGACCAAATAGTTGTCATAAGTTTGTACAGGAATCGTTACAGTATTTCTGAGACTTTTATTTTGTTAATGTGGATGTTGAAATTCTATTATTGAAAAGGGTGCAGCATCATAAAAATATTTTACAAGTTAACTTCTAAAAAATTGGTTGCTAACCACCTTTGGGCAATCATGTTTTGCTGTTTTATTGCTGATACTCTTCCTAACCTTTTGTTTTTTTACTCTTGCCACATATTTTGATTGTGATCTTGGTGAGAAATTTTCTGACACCTGAATGTTTCAATCTAAACCATCTCTTTACAGCTCTGACTGGGTTTAGGGTCACCTCTCTGATCAGTCAATCACCAGTTCCTTCAGAAGTCCCGAGGTTTTCCCTATATTTAGAGTTGTAGAGTCTCTGGAATGTTAGGGATAATGTTCAAAGACTTTATTATGTATTTATATTTAACTCTGATTTAAACATTTCTACAACTTTAGTTCTTATTAAAGGTTTGTGTTCCTTGGTCTTGATGATGCTGTTTGTTCACCAGTGTTCTCTAATTAAAACTTTGAAGCCTTCACACAGCAGCTGTAATTTCACTGATATTAATAAGACACAAGTTGACAGTGGATGTCAGATGGTTGCTTTGGATTTGAGTTAAATGCATTGGAGTGAAGGGGAAGCTACTTTGGTTTAGATATTAAAATAGACAGTCATAATGTAGTTAATTTATCCAAAGGACAACAATAATAAAGAACGAATTTGAGCTTTATCAATGTTCAGTTGTCCGATTATTCATTCAGCCATTTTCATCTCTTTATGCATTAATAGTTATTTATTCATGACATTTCTTCCTTTTTCCCCTCATCCTTAAACCTTGATTAGTAATTTGTTGGTAGATGGCACTCCAGACTGAATTATGCTTCTACCACTCACATTCAACCATCATAAGTAACTGATGCATAATGGATCCGGCATATAAATCACACTGTTAAATGTGATTAATGTGGCTGTGTTTTCCAACAATGCCACAGAGTGCTTTACATGCACAGGCTGTAAATATCAACCTTAGCAAAAAACATAACATTAAAATTATAAACATGAATTTATAATAGGGCTTTAACCAGAACAAGAAATGGTGGTAATTAAAAGCAAATCACATAATGACCTAGCAACAAAGGTATTTTATGAGGTGTGTTTTAAATCCCCCCTTAAAGTGCTGGCCTTTGTATCGGGGTAGTAAAGATGAAGAGTGCTGAAGGTAGATAAACCTTGAAGACAAACGGAGCCTCAGAAGTTATCGTAAAAATCTTAATGTAAGCTCCACACGGATCTGCAGAGTGGAGTTTTAGTAGAACAGTTTCCTGGTTTCACCCGAGCAGAGGAAGTTGAGATAATAAACCTGAAAAAGATGAAACTCACAAAATAATCACCTGAATCTTGAGATAATCTCTCTTCCTTAATTTCTGGTGTTTACCGGTGAAGCAGGATGTTTACAGCAAGTCAAGAGAAGAAATCACTCAGCATAGATCTCCTGTAATGATTGCAGGTTGAAACAGTAGATGTACCCTGATAAATCCTCTGACACCAAAAGATCTGTCCTGTATTACTATTGAAAGGATATTAACATATTTTATTTGAATGTTTAGAATATTCAGTCAAGTTTAGACTATGTTTAGACTCTTTACTTCTTTGATTCAGTGAAGTTAAATTTTTTTCATCAGACTTCAACTAAATCCTTAGTTATCAATCCATACCTTTCTACAGTTGTCCAGCAATCTATTTATTCACCCTTCCATCTGTTTGTCCACCTATCTCTTCATCTATCAGTCTGACTCTAGGTTTGTCTATACCTTCATCACCATAATAATTCAGTCACAATTCAGTTATAATTCATAAAAGAATTTCATGTATATATGTGTGTATGTATGTGTGTGTATATATATATATATATATATATATATATATATAT
>NW_015150574.1:531341-534889 GCF_000732505.1 Cyprinodon variegatus
CTCAGATTGTTGACAGGTATGTTGGTTTACTGTTCATGAACAAGGTGCTTACATTTGTTAGGACTTTTTTGATTTTTTTTAAACAAAATTTCAAAATTTATATTTTCAATTTTACTATATTATTCTTAGTAAATTTTCATAACTTTTTCAGTTTTGTGCTATTTGAACTGTGAATGTACCATTTTTTTAAATGGGAGGTTATGTAAACTTTCAAGCACATCTGAACATATAGAAATTTGTTTAATTAAAAATTATTGTAATGTAGATTTTCATTATTTTATGGTATTTGGTTGAATTTTAAAGATAAACGAAAACTGGTCCTAGCAACACTACTCTTTATATTTCCAAAACGGTCAATTTGAACCTTGTTGTATTATTTCTGCATCTGCACAATGTGTCTGCCTGTGAGGAATCTCCTTTCTCACCATAGCTTGCCATAGCTCTCTAAATCCATTCGACAAATAACCAGGAGCTATTTATACTGAACTTCAAGCTCTGTCTTTCTGTTTGACCTTTAAAACATGAATAGTTTGAATAAAGAATATATTTTTGGTTAATGGGTGTGGATTTCTAGTATGTTAGAAGGGAGTGCTAGTCTTCTACTGTACCTTGATGTTTCTACTTTAGTTTATTTTATTTTTTCTTATCGAAGGGTCAACTTACATGTTAGGGTTAATTCTTCCATGCTGTATAAGTGCTCTCTAGTAGTCATATAATTATGAGCTTAATTATTTAAAAAGGGAGGCCACCTTGATTGAGTCCTCATCATTGAAAACAGATCTCTTGCAGTGGCAGAGATGGAATTACATACTTTTTCAAAGTAAATTGCTGCAATGTGAAATTGCTGCAATATATTAATAGCAGCTGCATAGATTCTGCTGCATATTCTGTGGTTTACTTTGCTTCTAAGAGATAAGTTCCTCATATCCGTTAGTACTTTATGTCCAGAAAATCTGCTGCAGTAATCAGAAATGCTGCAATACCATTGCTCTGACAACAGGTGATGATATTTAGACAGTGACTGCTTCTCAACATCTCCTTTATTATCTCAAAGGGAAATAAAATCTTATAGAAATCACAATGGCTGGATAAAGATACTGATCGCTGTGGGTAGGAAGGATCTCCTGTTGCAATCAGTATTACAGCAAGCCTGAGGATGCCTCTGACTTTAGGCACAGTTGTATGACGGTCTCATAAAGAGGATGTTGATGGTTGTTTATAATGGACTGCATTTTATGAAGGATCCTTATTTGTACAGTTATCTCCAGAGGCTTCAGAACTGTCCCCGGAAAAGTCAGCAGCCTTGATTAGACTACTCAGCTAAATAGGTGCTTGGTCAATGTGGAACATTAATGTAAACACAGAAAAAAATAAATCCCATCATTGCAGAATACCCAAGTTCACTTGGCTAGGGCTTTTATTAGGGATTATAAGGCTATAGAGATATGAGCTAAACCGATCCTCTTGTTACCATGTATGTTCATCCCTGCCATTAGAAACCAACAATCCCTCCAACCAATTGTTCTTTCTTCCACCATCAATCCATTTCTGCTTAACTGAGGCAAAGGGTCCAAGACATAAACCCAGACCTCCTTCCACCCATAGAGACACATTTCTTTCCCCTTAAGGAGGGAAATTGCCAAGGAATAAATATAGTCCCTTGGTTTCCTCATGGGTTTTTTCAGCCCCAATGGGACCTGCCTGGATACAAGCAGCTGTACCCTTTTCCTACATCCCAGCCTTGGTTAGATTTAAGTTGAGGAGCTCTGCCACTTGCCTGTATCTTGGATCTTGCTCTTAAGGCATAATCCATATATATCAGGACCACAGGTCAGAAGGTGGATGAACCAGTAAATCAGGAGTTTTGCTTATCGTCTCAACTCCTTCCTCACCTCCACAGATCAGAGCACTACACACATCACTGCAGATTAAGCCCCAATCTTTGCTTCATTCTGTCATTACTCCTGAAGAAGACGCATAATACTTTAAATTATACGGCTTGAGGCATTCATTGAACACCAAGCCATACTGTAGGTAGCAGTCCACCCTTTTCTGGTTATGAACATTGAAAAAAAGGAATTGACTCTGATTCCAGCAGCTTTAAAATGACTTTTTGGTGTGCTGCCGTATTTCTAAACTCCATTACATATCATTAAAGATATCTAATTTTGTAATAAAATACACACACAAATAATCATTACCCCTTTTCTTCCTCTTGGCCAGTATCAGACATGATCTTTTTTGTCCTTTCCGTCTTAGTGTTTCTTACCTAACTCGTCATCTACAGGTTTTATGATAGAGCTGGAATGAAACATTGGGGAAAGGAGGGGCAGAAACCATTTTAAAATGCCAGGGGACTTGATTTAGTTCAACCACCAAGAGAATACTGGCCAGATGGTGAGTTTAGGAAGCCTGAAATCCCAGCACCTGGCTAAGTGTTTGTCATTGCATTAATCAACAACATTGCCAGCTCCCTGCATATACATTATGCTTATTTTCTGCTATGTGGAGGTGATGAAAATCTTATAAATCCTAGAAATAATTGCCTTAAGATGTCTTTATTTCCCTCTGGACACAAAGCAAATGCATTTACAGGCTGGAAAATTGTTCTATGATTTTCCTTTTTTTCTATTTAAGTTAAAATGACTTCTCCTGTTGTCGAGGGCACTTTCTAATTCGCTAACTTAGTTGGACAGTTTTTATATTAGTTATAGACCACTTCATTGCTTTATTCACTGGGGAAAAAAACAGGAAGAGCGCGACTAAGTGGAATTTTGAAACTTGTGAAGTGTCAGATAATGTACTTGAATACCCTCAGATAATTTATGAATACATTCAAATTTTTTTTACAGCATTTTGTCCTCGTGTTTTTTTTTTTCCTGTGCTGACACTAAACCATATTGCCTCCATTTTCCCCTCAGCAGCATGAGCTATTTTCTATAAGCATAATGAAGCTCCTGACGCCTGAATAATTCTCCAGAATTTCCTTTTAATGCTTGAGCATGTTATTGTATAATTGATGCTGTAAGGAGATAAACTGCCAACTTCTTCATTTAGGTGCCTCTGGCAGACAAACGTGGAGAGGTTTCACTTGATTTGTTAGTTTTAAAGTATAGTGATTCATAGCTGAGGAGAGCAAAGGCCTGAGGTAATCATGAACAGTGCTGGCTCACTGGCAGCAGATGGTTGATGGTTGTACAGATGATTGGCATTTTCTTCTTTTTCTTCTTTTTGCAGTCTTCGCTAAGAGGAGCAAATTTGACTGTATTCGGCTGCCTTAATCATGGAATGCCTCTCTTCCTGAGAGAAAATTCGTCACTGAAATGTGAATCAGGTGTGTTGGAATTACTGTACCTGTGATAAAATAAAGTTGACAGATTCTGGGTCCCCACAGTTTGCATGTCATAGTATAGAGTATAGATATCCAAGAACAGAAAAAAAATCTATAAATCTGTAAAGTCCATCCATCCATCCATCCATCCATCCATCCATCCATCCATCCATCCATCCATCCATCCATCCATCCATCCATCCATCCATCCATCCAT
>NW_015150574.1:535030-541478 GCF_000732505.1 Cyprinodon variegatus
CATCCATCCATCCATCCATCCATCCATCCATTTCAGTTATAGAAACTGAATTAAATCCCTTTCATTTTTCTCTTTTTTTCAGAATCTGTTGCTGGGTTTTTCCTCTCTGTCAACATCTCCTCTAACGTTACCAAACTCAGAATTCCCTACCCACAAACAGGAACCTGGTACCTCAGTCTGCGCTCTTTATGCGCCACTGTACACGGGTAAGATGGCAATGGTCCTTAGCTGCAGGTATATTAATTCAGCCAGATGTAAAAGATAATTTATTTACAGAGATGGTTAGATGAATTTAGATGGGCTATATCCTTTCTTGTCATTACATACTGTAAAGCAGGGCATACACTGTGCGATATTTTCAATCGTTTTACGCCGCTACAACTCAAACTATACGATAAAACCGCAGGGTTTAAAAGTTCACAGCCCACGATGAATGTTCTTACACTGTGCGGCCAGATGCTCTGATGCAACCTTATGACGGCCGACCGACTATAGGTTTGATTTTCTCCGGACCTTACAAATCCTGATTGGGAGGTGGTCGTGAAAGGCTGATTGCCCCTCGTTACCCTCTGTGTACTACACGAAGCACGATGCACGATCAGGCTGAAAGTCGGCCAGATCGAAAAATTCTCGCAAGACTGGAGAATCGGCTCGAAAAGGGCAACAGATTGTACAGTGTATGCCCGGCTTTAGAAAATGATACATTCTTTAAATAGCTGTAGAAGATTTTCACGATGTTTTGGAAAGACCCGCCCTCTTCCCTCCAAAAAAATAAAAATAGAAAATGCACATGTACCACCCTGTATCCACTCCCGGGAGGGAATGCCTTTTAAACCTTTGTGAGAGCATTCATGAGTCCATTTCTCCTTGTACATGCTCTGTTTATAAGTTGCTGTTTGCATCGCTCATGCAAGCTTACTTTCAAAAGGAAGATTTCTAAATTTTTCCACTATTTCATGCTCACTATTGGTAAGTTGAAATGCGGACGAGCACGTAGGACGGCCTTAAGTAAACATATCACCAGAATGATTTACAATTAGGCGATCAACCGGCTGATCAACCCGGAAAAAGAACATCCTCCACCATACCCTTAAGGATCTTGCCTGGTACTAAAGTTTAGGTTAGCAAGCAGACTGGAAAAAAACTGGTCTGAATGGCGTTGTAAATATATTAAAATGGTTCTTTAGAATATATAAATAAACAGGATTGAGATATCTATCATCTGTTCCCACTCTTAGCGGTGGATAAAAATATTTCCCAAAATATCTAACAGGTCTTTACAGTGGAAAGGAGTCTGTAAAGTGCACTCTAAGAAGGATTCATCCAGAAAGTATAGAAAAAAAAGAAAGAAAAGAAAGTGGATTTACAAGCAAATATTAATTGAAACGAGCTGGTTAATTTTTGACGTTCTCATAATCAGTTCACAGCCTTGGTCCCAACACCCCATAGCAGCATCACAGAGAAGCTGTTTACTCTTCTCTGCTGGAAGACGATCACAACACAGGATGTAGAGTTTATTTATAGAACGTTTTCAAACAATCGCTACCTTGTTAAACAAATTTAATAATTTAGCACCGGGATATGGAAACCAAGCTCTTCTCCCATCTGTCGTCCAGCAGTTCAGTTTATTATCTAGATGCAAGTGACATCTAAGAGCAACTCTATTTTCTATATTGAGAAATGTAAACATAATTGATGATTCAAACAATTAGGTATATTTCTTTCTCCCTAAAAGTATTATAAATAATTTTATTGCCTATTTTGTTATAGGTTACATTTCAGTATGAATTATGTAGACTGCAACTTTACCTGGCACAATAACATATAAGCAGACCAAAGCTGTCAGCATATTGTGCTTTCTGTAAAGGTCACAGCTCTTATCGTTTGTGGACTAGATTACGTCTTGTGTTCACTCCAACAGTTTGTGCTCTACAGATGAATTCACACATTTCTTCTCAGAGAGTTTATTTTAAGTCCATGTAAGAGATGTCACTGAGAAAATTTTGGACAAATAAAGCTATAAAGTCATCCAATTAAAATATATTTCTAAGTTTTTTAGTGTTGGGGATTCAGCAGATTGATTCATTTTACAGAATGTTACATTATGAATGAATGTGAACAAAATTGAATTAAATGCTGTTTTTTGCAGGACCGACCAGGGTTTCCAATTGAATATGAATCACAGATAATAAAAGATGGTGTGGGACATGTACTCATCCTCATTTGAAAGCTTAACTAAGGTTTGAAAATGAAGGTTGCATGCACATAGCTGTGTGTTACATTTCACACTTTAAAAGATGCAAAATCAGCCCAGGCTCACTTCAGAAGAAAACCGCAAGTGTAATGGGTTGGTCGTCATTACATGTACTTTTATATTAAAATGCAAATCAAAAGGAGGTAAGTTAAAGCTTTTATGAACAGGAAGAAAAAATATCTGAACGGGCTTCAGTCTCGGTTAATGGCAAGTTGTGAGAAAGATAAATCATGGTGAGATATAACTAGCCCGTTTAAAGGCAGGCAGAGCTATTGGATCTCTATATTTTAAATAATATATACAAAAATACTTAAAGAGTCTTAATAGTGTGCAGGTTGTGTTGCTGCATTGTTTAAAACCATGATATTTTGCAGAAGAAAATGTTTTATTAAGTAAAATATCCCTATTGTTTCCAAGACATGCTAGGTAAGATGGTTATAAAAGCAAACAAACAGCTGTAGCAAAATGTGAGGGTTTACAGTAGATTATAATGTATTAGATTGTTATTCTGCAGAACATAAAGATAGATCTATGGTTCAAAATAGTTTATTTAATCCAACATTTTAAATTATGTGTTATGAAAGAGAACCTGGAAAAGAAAAGCACATCCAGGAGAGGAGAAGTAGAGCGTAAAAAAATCTGAAGTTATATGTAAAAAATCTGTTTTCTCTTCTCCCTAGGTTTGAAGGATGCACCAATGTAACTGCACTGGTATATATGCGTGCTTATCTGACTCCATGCATCAATGATTGTGGGACATATGGACAGTGCAAGCTCCTACGAACCAACAACTACCTTTATGCTGCATGTGAATGCAAAGCAGGTAACCATTTTTATTTAAGAGCCATTGTGAATCAGAGCATCTCTGTTTGCCAGACTGACTTTTTGTGCTTTTTGATTAATTTCACTTGTTTTTATTTTACTCAGAATCAGAATGAGAATCAAGTTTATTGCCAAGTAGGTTTGCACTTACAAGGAATTTGACTTGATGTTGATTGTGCAGACAAATTAGATTTATATACAGAATACAGAATCTATAGCTATATACATTATAAAACATATAATACACTATATACAATATTTAGTATATAGCTATATACTATATACACAGTAGACTGTGCTATAATGTCACACAGGACGCCTGGAGATGCTACGTTCATGTAAGATGCTACGTTGGTCTAAGCTTGCTGTAAGCTCATTTTAGGTTTAGTCGTCTAACAATGTCTTCCTTTGATTTTATTCTTATTTCCAACTCAGTCAGCAGCAAACTGATTACAGCGTGCTGTTTTAGCACAAGTGGGAAAATAATTAACCAATATCTTATCCGATAAATCTCTTCTTTATTTAATATTTATCAGTAAATTATAAGGAGATGCAGGACCATTAATTATTTAATTGATTTTAGATTAAAGGAAAGACACAAAAACTACACAAGGTACAACATACAGCAATTAATATTGGATTAATTGTGAAATATGTCGAATTTAAGAAATAGAAAACATATGGGGTTGGACAAGTCATTATCCTGAAGATAACTAACAGAAGTGCAATTAAAAAGTAGGGACCACTGTCCACTAGGCCTTGTATTAATCTCTTCACATAGGCTGTTCAGACAACAGTAAAAGGCATTCTTAATTACAAACAGCTTTTCAATAAAAGATGAGCTTATGAAGCCAAACAAAGACTGTCCTCAGAGGCTTTTTTTTAAATCCTGTGTTTGATCTTGTTTTATCCGAGCCCGTTTCTCTTCTGTTGAATCCATTGTCATACTTCATGTGTGCCTTTGCTTCCTGGCAGAGCTACAGCAATCACCACTTGCCCTCGGCTTGTGTTAACTCAGCAAAACCTAAGTTAAACAGTGCTCTAAAATTGTTGTACTTACCAAACTTTTTTTTTTATGTTGTTCCCTAGACATGGGCGATATACTGTAGAAATATTAATTATCACAATATTCCTGCTACAAAGCAGTATCTCAATATTTATCACAATACCTCTGCCAATAAATAATACAGTTAGGATGCTATCTTGGAGAGGGAGTAGAAAGTGAAAACTCTTTATATTCAATTTTATTCTTTTTCAAAATACGACATATAACCCAAACCAAATTCTTTTAAACACTATTAGAATTTATACATTAAAGAATACAAAAATATAGATATACTTCTCAAGTAGCCATACAGTATATTGACATGTCCAAAATCCATTTGTAATTCTGTGTATCAGGTCAAGTATGCATTCCTATAAGCACAAAGCAAGCAAAATTCTTAGGTTATAATCTCCAAACTATCACATTAAAATGCTAAGAAAATTGCTGCCACCATGTACTGTCTGGTAGGCCACACATATTGTCTTTGTTATTGGATCTAAAGCTTATGCTTATCACTGATGTTGTAATTTTCTGTTATTCCGTGTAATGTTGAAATTGTGTACTGCTCTACACTATTACTATTACATAGTATTTTTTTGTAGTTTGCCTTTTTATACATCTTCTGTGCCTCTGATAAATTACTACTGATAAAATAAAATCCAGTACGTTAATTGCCTTTAGAAGTCACCTAACTAGAAAATAGTCTGACATTGAGTAATTTAATCTGATCATATATACAGCTGTTCTATAAAGGTCTCAGAGGTTTGGTAGATAAATACCAAATTTAATTTGGTATATTGTTGCAAGAACAGCATCTGATAGGTCAGGGATAACCCTGCACAGAAGTTAAATGCAGGGTTAGATTAAAAAAATTATATTCCAAGCTAAGCTGAAAATATAAAATATTTTTTACATCATCTGGAAATACAAGAAGACATTGGATATGATTTTGTCAAATAAAGAGCATAAAAACAAATAAAACGATAATTTCCATATTTCTATTAGTAAAAAAAAACAAACATTTTCCTTCTGCATTTGAATCAAACAATGATTTAGATGCATAATGTTGGTCTACTCCAATGAAATACATAGAGGTTTGTCTTATTTTGATAAAATGTTGAAAAACCTTTTTTAGCTTAAAACAGACAGAAAAACAAGCAAAAAAGTGCTGATTTTTAGAATTGTTTTATTTAGTATGTCTGTTTATTATTATCTATCTTAGCAAAGCTGAGGTAGTTCACAATAGGAGGGAGTTCACTCCAGGAGAATCTATTGTACTTGATAAAAAACCTCACCCAATTCTGATATTACTAAAAAAAGAGCTGCTGCTGCTCATCGTGTTTTTGTCAAGACATACATTTTTTATACCTTTTAAGAGATATGCAAAATTCAAATGAGAATATTATGAAACGATCCGTTTCATCTTCCATTCAAATTCCTTATCTCTCATCCACAAACGGATTTAAAAAGACTTTTTCAAAGTTCATATAGAGTGCAGCACAACTTAACGATAGAGAGCCTCTTTAGATCTCTCCTTCCTGCAGTCAGGCTACAGCTCTGACAGTGTGTTTGTCTAATAGGCTGGAATGGCTGGGGCTGTACCGACAACTCTGAAGCCTACTCTTACAGCTTCCAGCTCCTCTCCACCCTCCTGCTCTGTCTCAGCAACCTGATGTTCGTTCCACCTGTGGCCATCGCTATTCGAAGCCAATACCTGCTGGAGGCTTCAGTCTACATCTTCACCATGTTCTTCTCCACGGTGAGTCCCTTCTAAATGATTAAACTGATGACTAAAATGAATTTGAAACCAATGTGTTTGATCTATAGAGTATAAAAAGACATCCTTTTTCTGTTCTCACGGCCTGATTTCTAGCATGGTGGATGTTACAAAACTATTTCTATTTGCTTGACATAAAGATATTGAGAGATGGGGTGTTCTTGTAATAAAGTTTTATGATACTTGTTCTTACAACATGTGCTCTAAAATGCTTTCTAACCCACAAAATCCTTGTGTTATGATGAAAAATTCCAAATAGGTCATGCAAGATATATAGGTAATGAAGAGAATTGTGGACCTCCGTTAGTCTAGAACAACTTCCAGATACCCAAACATGTCACTGGAAATTTGAAGCATTTAGATGGTATTATTAGCAGCATGTTTAGTTGTCATACCATTCAGAATAAAGGCAAGGCAAGGCAAATTTATCTGTATAGCACAATTCAGTACAAAGACAATGCAAAGTGCTTTACATGATTAAAATACAGGAAGATAAAACAGATTCAAAGCAAGTAGGAAAAATAAAAAATAAAATAAAATAAAAAATGCA
>NW_015150574.1:542162-574084 GCF_000732505.1 Cyprinodon variegatus
ATATGAAATGCCTCCTCCAACTTTCATTGAGTAAAATAACAAGATGTTCATTTTTAAACAATAAATTTAACCTTCTGGTTTGAATTGTATTTACTGCATTCTATTTAAATCTGATAACCAGGAAGCTTCATTGCTTATTTATATTCAACTATTTTTTAACAACACCTAAGAAGCAAAGTCATTTGATGTCAGTGTGGAGATTAAACTCATCATGATAGAATGTGCTCTTAGGATGTTTGTGTTTGGATGTACATAATCATGATGCATGCAGGTAATTTCACACAGTTCCTGACGAAGGACTCATGCTGCTTAACTGATTGACGCCAAATGGTAGTCTGGAACAAAGGCAGTGATTACAACTATGTTTTTCAAGCGCTTATGGTGGTAAAGCAAACATAAATTGAAGTCAGAAAAGTTTTTTTTTTTTAATTAAGGCTAAATTTTAGCAGTTTAGTATCCAGGTTGTGCCCATAAAAATGTACAAACTGCTTATTCTGCAATTGACTGTTTTGAGCATCTGGTACCCTAGCTGCTAACAAAGGAATGCCTGGTCTGAGCATTAATAACAGTATTCTAAGCAAGGACCCTGCTAGAGAAGCATGGCAGGTTTCAATTATCTTGGTAGGATGCATACTAAAGTTAACTGCTGTTACAGCATTGTTTGGAGTCAGCCATGGTACCGAAGCACAAGTTCCATATAGGAAAGAAAAATCAGAGACGAGAGCAGCCCATAGAAAGTACTCCACAGGAACGACACCCCTTTCAGAGACATAGACAGGGGCTTTGCAGGCTAACAAAAGAAGCCAAACGACACCCAAGGGGTGGACCCGTTTGTCCGTTACAATTTGCATGTTTTCTAAACAAAAACATGGGCTTGTTGGGCTACTGTACATAGCCTCAAACTCAATGCTATTTCTGATATTTCGAACTGAAAAAGCTTCCCGGATGGGAAGTGAAACGTCTTCAAACTTGGAAACAAAGTCCAGTGGATTGTTTTTTACCTTTTTTGGAACTCCTCAGGAAGACCGATTCCTCACTCTGTCAGCACTTCAGAACCCCAGGCAGTCTTCTATAGATCTGCAATCAAAGTTTGCTGGATGTCCGATGGCTCTCTAATAGACTGAACACACCTGTTCTCATAGAACATTTTCTTTTAAAATCCATCTGTTGAAATAAAACATAATATGGCTGGGTAATTAATCAATATTAATATATATGTTGCGATGGACACCTCATCAATATCAATATAAAATATGTCTGATGAAATTTTCAGTAATTCCCCTGACCTCTGATCCAGAAACAATGCGTTATTCTGAGTACAGGCAGGGGAAAGGCTTTTGTCTCTAAACCTCTCAAAGCAAAAAATCTAAATACAGTTGCTGGCCAAGTAGTTCCATATTTAAAGGTCAAAGGTTATGTTTAAGTACACTTAAGGTTACACTTTGATTTGGGGTTTTGTCCCCTGCTCCTCATTTCAAATAATTAAATAATCAATATTCATCAGTATTGTCTAATATGAAAGGCTTATATCATGATGCAGTTTTTAGCTGTATCGCACAGCCCTACATGTTATCTATTTTTATAGAATAGTATTTTATTTTCAAATTGTTTGGTCAAGCATTTTTTTATTCTAAAAGTCTTTCTGTATGGGTCAGGAAGATTTCCATTTTCAGCTTGAAATCAATTTTATGTACTGCAGCAAACAGATGAGTCCTTCTGAGGTCAGTAGAGTGGCCATCCAGAGCAGATTGTACTGTGCTGAAATATACTTGGGGTTCTCAGTCTCACTTTTAAGGTAAAATAAATGCTGTTAAGCCCCAAATTATTTTCTCCCACTGGCTCATTTTGAGTTAAAATTAATTGAGCCAAAATGTTTTATTTTCTAAAATGAGACAAGCATCCCCCAAAGGTAATGAAACACTGAAAAAATTGATAGAAGCCTCACCTCATAAAAGTATTTACGTATTTTAAATAATTTAATGCTGTCACCACACAGTTTGATGTATTTTGTTCAGATAGTTTGCGGTAGACCAATGAGAAATAATAAATGTCAGTATAATTCTCAATATTCAACTTATTGAATAGAGAATCCTCAGACACTCGCCTTGAGTTCAAAGATCTTTAGAGAGTAGGATGTACAAGTTATAACAGTTGATAGTCGAACCAGATAAACTTAAAAAAAAAAAAAAAAATCGTGAATGAATCCTCTTTTATTGTACATCCCATTGTCCCAGTTCAAAGACACCATCATCTTGGTATAAACATTGAAACAGCAAAACAACTTATCCTTGAAGGCATTCAAGGATAAGTTCCTTCTTATCTCAGTAGCAGATAGCTCAACTGTATTGAAAAGGTCAGCTAGTGACGAGTCGGACTTTATTCTTATGATTGAATGATACAAAATATCTCATAATTTCCCTCCTGTTTTATCAAGAATAATTGTCTTATGATCCCTTCACGTGCAACATGACCTCCCTAGAGCAGATCACTGTGTTTTTGTACAGTGTGTATTATGGGAGGAGGTGACCCGATCCCCCTGCTGTCCTTTGGTGATGACTCTATTGGACTGTTCATCATAGATGAATTACATGTTGGAGGAGGACATGTAGAAAAGAAAAAAAAAAGTCTTATGAGGAGTCTGAAAAAAAAATCTCTTACATCTTCATAAAGCCGCCCTATTTCACTTCTTTTCAATTTTCATAATAAGGTTTACAGTGAAATCAGTCATGCATCCTGTGTCTTTAAATGTCTGTCATCTTATCATGCAGGATCGGTCTTTTGTTCATAAGGATGTTTTGTGATCAGGACATATTGTGTAACAGAAATGTATGGTGTGTGTGTAATACTGCTGAGACCTGGTAAAATGCAGGATGTTAAAAAAAAAAAACCTTTGAAAATAAGAAATATAATCAACATTAAGATCTTGAGCACAATTACACCATTACATAACCCTTGTCCATGGCATCCCTTAATGCTGTCAGGTTCACAACGTCATGTGTAATAACACCTCCATCGGCATCATTTAGAGGTATAAATGAACAGCACAATATGCATACCACCATTACCAGCCGTGAGCTGATGAAGACCCATTCGGTTTCTATGGGGACTTCTCTGACACCTCTTATTTACTTCTTGCAAAGTTCATATTAGTTATAGCAGTAGTCATGTTTTTTACTCCCAGCCCCATCTTCTTCAGTCCAATCCAAGGGAACAGACTTGACTTTCTGGCCTGTGGCCCACTGTTGATGGTTTTTAGTAAAAACCTTTCCAAAAACTAAATCATATGGTGCATGCAGCCCTCTCTTCATGGGCTGTTACAACATAACAGTCAGTCAGCAGAACCTTTTCACAGCTGCCAGTCCAATCACTGGGAAGTGATACACAGATGTTATGTCCCATATTTGGAACAGTGAAATAAGGTTTGTGTGCTGCTGCTAGAGGAGCTCGACATGGAATGAAGGGCTCAATGAGAGTTGGAGACTTCACCTAGGTATTGAGCATCTTTAGGCAAAGCTGTTAGCACTTACATTGTTGTAGGCAGACATGTGGACTGGACAAAAAGTGTGTTTTTATTTTCTCCTGTATCAAATTAATTTACTTCTTTTTCTTTGCTTGTTCATGAGTTAGCAGGACAAGTCACTCTACAACTTACTTTGGAGTTCCATTTATTAACTACTAACTTATTTTGGTTTTCATGTGTGAAGTGACAAAATGAAAAATGGCATTCCATGTTTTTACAAAAAAAGATTTGCAGTTCTGGCTTTTTTTTTATCATTCCAACTATGATAATCCTACACAAATTCATGCAGCAAGTTAGTTCTGAAATTCAACTAGATAAAAGCCTCAGTTGTGTTAGGGGACATGCTAGTAAACAAACAGCATTATTTCAGAACAATGAACTCTGCAGACAGATGGAAGATATGTAAATTCTATAGGAAGGTTTGTTATAGTATAGGACAACTTCCGAATTACCAAGGAGCGGCTGTCCTAGAATTGGCCATAAGGCCCTTTGTTAGTCTGAAGAGTTTCAGAGATGCACAGCTTCCACAAAAACATCTATGGACTCAAATGTTAGTCATGCTGCATGACTGAGAGGAGCCCATCCAACAGAATGAGTCATGCACTCTACAAAACAAATGATTATGGAAGAGTAAAAAAGGAAGAAGATGGCTTTTGTGCACAGAATACCAAGCCACGTAGACATCAGCTCAAGCAGGTGAAAAAAATGAACTAAAATACAGTTTCTAAATGGTGGGAAATTATTGCTTAAAATATGTGATTTGTGGTTCTACAAAGTACTAACTGTTAGTTACCTGATACAAAGGCATATCATATTTTTTTTTTTCAGATTTTATCTGTAAAGATAGTTTGAAATAGTTTTTATTTGTAATATTTCGATTCACTTCCTCATGAAGCACGACTTTTGTTAGTTTGTCACATTGATTCCCTGCCAGATGCAGTTAAGTTTATGATTTTACATGACAAAATTGTATACAACTGTTGAAGAACAACACTTTTAAATAGTTCTGTAAAGTTTCCAACCGAAGGGTTTCTTTTTAGAAATGGAAAGTAATCCAATTATACCATTCAAAACCTTTCAAACAAGGTTAAAAAACCTATTTGATTAGGGTTGGCTTCAACTTTTTTTAAACTAATCAAAATATTGTTGATTTCATTCTGTTTTATATTTTCTGTTTTATTCTGTCTATTTTTTACTCACTTTTATTTATCATTTCACTGCAATGCACTTTGTTGTCTTTTCCTATATTTTTTTCATGTAATGCAGTTTGAATATTTGGTTGCTAAGATGTGCTAAAACAAAGAAATAAGCCTTTTCTTGCAATGTTGATACTCTTAAGAAATTAATCTCAAAAGCTGTGAAATTACAGTAAAAGCTCCTCACAAAAATGTAAGTGTCGCACATAACTTAACAGGGCTTCTAAAAAAGTTGTTTTTCAAATTACCTTTAGAGAACTGTTGATTTCTTTATCATCCTGTGAAAATTGAGTGTGCAAATTAAATGTTGGGTCTATAAAGAGAAATAAAATACATCCATCTCTGATGTCATGCTCTTTAAACTGCACTGAAAACATAAATCAAAAGCCAACTGTAATGACTGCCTTTTTCCTTCCTGCAGTTTTACCATGCATGTGACCAACCTGGTATTGTGGTGTTTTGCATCATGGAGTACGACGTCCTGCAGTTTTGTGACTTCCTTGGGTCACTTATGTCAGTGTGGGTCACAGTCATTGCCATGGCAAGGCTAAAATCTATCATCAAACAGGTATGTTTTACTCTATTTCAATTTATCAGTGATTGTAACAAACTAATTGCATGGGGAAACAGCTTCTCATTAAACAATTAAGACATTTTTTAAATTATAATATATACATGTGCTATCAAATTGGGAAGTTTGTTTTTGCTATAACATAACCAGATCTCTATTAAAGATACATCCCAGTATTATTATTATTATTTTTTTGATAGAATGATTTATACATATTTTTAAAGCAATTTGATTAAACTGAAGTGAGATGACATGGGGTGAATACCCCGGCTCAATTAGAAGTCAATAATGGCATATTTAGTTTTTTTTTCTTTTTGTTTTATTTTTACTCACTCAATTTTTAAGGAGTGCATTTTAAAAAAATGTATACATCCATCAAAATCTTTTCTCAAGTAGTCTCAACACAGTTAGCAAGTCTAAGTTCACTACAGTCCATACATAAACTGGATGACTACAATACTCTTGGTAATCTTAACATTTTATCCACCTCATATAGCCTCAACAAATTCCTTCCTTACTTATTTCTTCTTCATATATACATTTATGTCAATTCCCATACACACTCATATGTTTTTCTTTTAACAAAAGGAAAACAAAACCAAAAAAAAAAACAATACCTAAATAAATAAAAAACAAAAAAAAAAACACAATACCGATGAATGAAGGTTGATTTTGTTACCTTACAAAATCAGATCTCTCTGGTGATACAAATTGCTCCCAGTTTTTCAAATTTTTCTTAAACTTGCCCCAATTCTAATCTAAAGGAAAGCGTTGGCTAGTTTTGTTTTCTATTAATCATATGTATGTTTGTTTAAATTAAGAATTCTTAAGAGTTTAAATTTGTACAAACAGACAAAGTTGGTTTGTCATATACCACTATTATTGATGGGAAGCTTGGCTCTTCAACGAGTGGCTCCCAAACAACTATATATTAATTATTACCTGTAACCATCTTATTTTAGCTTAAGTTGGCAAATACTAATGTTAAAAATAGATTGATTTGCATTCACTGTTTTAATTGGAAGGTTTATACTTGCCTAATTGTATGTATTTGTTCTGTTATGAAAGAAGCTACTTGCTTTTTTTTGTAATAATTTTTATTTTTTGTTTCATTTTATTTAACGCAAAAACAGATGAAAGAATCACTGCATAAAGATTAATTGAATAGAAACAAGACAGAAACAGAAGCAAAATCTTCCAGACTATCAAGTCTACCCCCCTCTCTGTTTTCGTATAGTTGTACGACTTCATATTCTATGCTGTCATTCAAAACAGAGTGGAGTGACTGAGAAATGAACATTAAAATTTCAAAAAGTGGGGAGTCTGTTCTCAGAGCATAACCCACCATTAACCATGATAGAGTTACAAACCCAGAAATGTTGACCAGTTTAACTGTTTGGTATAGAAAGCACCCTTTGACCCAGGTGATTGGTTTTCTTTGTTCGTCGTTGCAAGCTTAATCGCATAATATCTTTCAGCAATAAGCAGTATCTTTAATACAAAATGTTTTTCAAAGATATGCGTTTGAATATCCAAGGTGTTTTTGCTCCTATAATTAATATAAAAATCTGACCCAACAGGATGTTGCATTAAATGGGCTCTGGGTATTATTAACAGACAGGGCACACAATTACAAAAATGACTCTGGCACCATAAATTGCTCTAAGACCGGTAAAACCTTCATAAGTGAAAAACCATAAAAGGCCATTTATTACCCTGTAATCAGCAAACTAAAAATGTAGAAAAACAGTTTTAACTTCTTCCATCAATCAGCACTGCTTCTACTCCTCCAAAGCCTGTCCATCAACCGGATATTAACTGTAGCAGTGATTTGAAATATTGTGAAAGTGATTATGTGATATCATCAGCAGCATCGGACAACCTTTAGTGCAATTTTGTCAGAGTAACATGACAGGGCAAGACAAGTCTATATGTATAGCAATATCCAGAAGAGTTCAAGGGTTTAAACAAAAAACACACAGATAAAAGACTCTCACTAAAAATGGGAAATACAGTTATCACATTAAAACAAACATTACATTGTAAAAAATATATATATAGAATGCCCCATTTATAGCAAATAACTAGATAAGACAGGATCAAAATGATTAGATTACATTGAACTTAACCCTTTCGTAGATTTAGCAGTAAACATTAATATTTCTAGTCCTTATTTAAGAGAAGCAACAATCTTTGCAGATCTCATGTTTTCTGAGGTTTGTTCCAGAACAGAGCAGCCTAGAAACTAAATAGTTCCTCCTAATGTTTATTTGACACACACAGACAGGGATAGGGAACATTTCATCCAACGTCCCCAAGTGGGCTGACTATTTTTCCATATTTTGTATACTCAGCTGGCTTCATTTTAATAAATACCTTTTTTCTTGTAAATTTTTAACCTTTCATTCTTAAATATAAATAAGAAATACTATTTGCTTCAGTTTTATGGTAAAATAGCTACAGTATACAATATAACAAAATCCTTTTTATGTTGGGGAAATAAAAACTCAAAGGTTGCTGATCCCTGCTTTACAGGGTTGATTTTATATGTCTTTGGTTTTAGCACTGCTTAATGAGTGCATTTTGATCCTTTTTTCTGCTGATGCTTTATGTATTTTCCCTTCGTATAACAAAAAGCATAAAATAGTCTTAATACTTTTTATTCAAAAAAGAAAAAACATAAATGTTCTGACTGCCTTCACACATTTAATTGTTCTAGTATACATTTTTATAATCATATCATACAACAAGCATATAAAATAAAAAAAATCAGTAGTTTTTTTGTTGTTGTTTTTTTTTACAGTGTCCTGTCTGGCAATGTGGCAATAAGAATAATTGTCTTGATGCCAAAAAGAGCCCAACAGATTTTACTTTCACAAGTGTGGCAGTATGGCAATTGCCATATTGCTCCACTTGTTTCATGCATATAAATTGCTTTGTTATAATTATGCAGGGAGTTTTACAGTTTATATTGACACTGCAATGTAAATAGAGCAGAAAAACAGAAGAATAAAAGGAAAAAAGAAAAAAAAGAGAAAAGATGAAAGAAACAAGAGATAGAAAGGCGACAATGACAAAACATTTTCAATCTGTAGTTTTTTAAGTTGAACTTTTATACACTTTTATAAACTTTTTACACAACAAAATAATTTTTTATCATATTTGTTTGATAATTAAAATGTACTCTCCTATAGCCATCTAATGATAAGCATTAATAAAAAGAAATGTATGCATCATAAAATCAAATAAAAACAATCTTCGCTTTTATGATTTTCAAAATTATATAAATCTCTTTTTATATAGATAGATAGATAGATAGATGTACTTTATTTATCCCAAGCTGGGAAATTGCAGTGCAGTGTATATGTATTTTGCATTGTGATTGAGCAGATACATCAAACAACATTTTAACTGAATACAGCAGGTTTCCTTTTGGATGAAAGGTATGAACTTTTCTTTAAAGGTAGAAACAATGGTATACTTTAAAATACTCAATTATGCATTTCACAATATAGTCTTTAGGTCATTAGAATACAAATAATAACTAGCATCATTCTTATATAATTATTTATTTTACAGATAGATTAAAGCAAAAATGTTTGAATATAATAGATTTATTCCTTTTTATTTTAGAGCTACACATATATAACAGAGCGTGCATAATGTAGCTGGCTATCTGTAATAGCTGGTTTGAACAATAAAGATCAGGCCTACCAAACGTTACTGTCAAAGGTTTATTATCACCAGAGGCTTTAAAAAATATAGGTTTTGTTATTGCTAAAGGAGCTAGAGGCAGGATGAGAAAATGAGACTCATGAGTGTAAAGATATGTGGGTGGGCTGATTGGTTTTGGGTTTTAACACTTAATGTTCCATTAGCATTATAAAAACTGGACATGCATGTTTATTCTTTCACCATTCCTGCGATCACAATTCCTGGAAATGTGTTGGAGCGTTTTTATAACTTGCCGACAGGCTGCCTGAAACAACTGTGATCACTGTGACATTTCTTAATCATTTCATTTCATTTAAATTCCATGAAATTATATGAAAATGCAGAATATTATGTTGCTTAACATTATTTGGATAATGTGTACTCTACTCCAGCATTACTTTTATTTGATTATGCAAATATGCAGATTTCAGTTTAAAATTAAAGAACATTCACCTGATCTTATAAGCGTAAATTGCAATCAGGTGTTTACTGTATTGTAAAAGAAAAGCATTTTATTATGATCACTCAATGTATTTTGAAAGGTTGCTAAACATGTCCAGGTATTTAGACATCTGTAATAAGACCTGTTTGTATCACAATATATGCCATGCTGATGTTCTTTTGCAGTTTTTGATATGTCAGGGGTGATGAGGCAAAGAAAAAAGCCAGAACAAAGAGAGATTAGAGGTCTCCAGAGCAGTGTATAAACAAATCTCACATATGCCTTGGTTCTTGGATATAAATTAAAAGATCAGTGGCTTTAGAAATTGTGAAGTGTGGCACTAAATTCTCTGCTTGTTGACATATGGTAGAGAATAAACACTAACAGGTGCACCTTCTCCCTGGGTCACCCCCTGGCTGCATACCAATATTGAGCAGTCGGAGGGGAAAGTGTGTGAGTGTAAATGTGTGTCCCTGTCTATAAATGAGACAGAGAAGCGCGGGGGTGGGGTTGTGTGAGCGAGGGAGAGTATGAACATCTGCTGTCCTCTTGGGTTTTCATTTTTTGCTTAGTTCTGCAGTATGCGGCCACTAATCAAATCGCACATGTCAGGACTGGCAAGAGGAAGCGTGCACGCTTGTGTACTTGAACAGAGTGAATGCGTGGGTAGGTGTGTGTGTTTATAAATGTCTAGGACCACTGCAGCCGTAAAGGGTAAAGGACCTTGCATTTTCTTAATGTATCTATGTGTGTGCTTCTCAAATAAGACGCGCAAAACCTTAAAAGTTCCCACAAATTAAGGTGCAGAATACTTTACTAGTCTGTAAACAAAAAGATATCTTAGTCATTTCTTAATCACAGTCTGCTAAAGGTTACTAGTCAGCATCATTAATTTCAAGGTAAATAATGTTAATCTTTTGAATTTTGAAGTCACGAAAAGCTAATTTTGATTGCAATATTTGCTGACCTTTTGTTTCATCGGTGCATCAATATTGAATAATTATAGACAATTAACCACATGATCTGATCTTTATCATTCTGTGTCCATCATGTCTTTTTATTGCCCCACTTCCAGTTCTGTAATTGACTACTAGAGTACTGTGCAAAAGTTTTCCACCACTCCTTGTTTCTTCAAGGTAAACTTATTAAGACGCTTTGCTGGTAGTAGCCATTTAATTAAAGGCATATGGAGTTTTGGCCTAGTGGTTAGAGCAGAGCGCTTGTGCTCTGAGAAGGTTGTAAGTACCCCGTTTGATCCCCACAGCCTCCACTCTGGGTCTTTGAGCAAGACCCTTAACTCCACACTGCTTGCCGGGCGCCTCACAATTGTAGCCCACTGCTTCCCAAGGGAATGGGTTAAATGCAGAGATTGAATTTTCCCATTGCTGGACAATAAAGAGATATACAAAAACTTTTCCAGGTTGAACAATGTGGCTTTTTATAAAAGAAGGAAACAAATGAAAAAAGCACCTAACATAGGGCCTTTAAAAAAAATTATTCTTTTAACTTTTGTGAAGTAGGAAATGTTCTTTGGCATTCCTTCTTCAATCATTTTGAGAAGAACTATTACATTTCTTTAATTGGTTGGTTAAAACAACATTTAAGATAACTTTATTGTATTCAAGTTGTTTCATTCTTTTAGAGCGTGGGAGGAATCTTCATAACTTCTCTAAATGAAAGGATTAGATCTTTTTATATGTATCTCTTTAATTTTCACAATGTTTGTTTAAATGCTGATATTGCAAATCCATTTTTTTAACCAATGAAAATCCAGCCTTCACACCATGTCAATTGAGTTATGGAATTTGTTACTAACAGAAATTTTTGAATTCAATTTTTACGCAAATTATGTACAAGATGTTTTTAAGTATGATAGATGAAGATCCCCTGAGTAATCTACTCCTTTAAAAAATATGTTTCCTTACAGCAGAACACCTGCAGATTATACAAAAATTAATTTGATGCATCAGTTGTTAAACTGAGTACAAAACATTCCCATGATAGGTTGTTATTAAATCTACCCTGAGACTGATGGCTTCTTATTATTCTCGAAAACAACAAAACACAGGAAAGGCAAAGCAGTGAAACAATCTTAACCTGATTTAAAAGAAAACACTATAATCAATTCAATCAAATTTTAGGTGGCCAGCAAATTAAAAAACAGCCACAATAGAAATACATTTTTTGGACAGGTATTAGCAAAAGATTTTCTGAAAACACTGGAAAAACTTAATTTTCTTTGAGGCAGGACGCTAAGAAATCGCCTAGACATCTTTGATCACATGCAGAAAAAGGTTCAATTTCTTAGAAAATTTACTGCATAGTTGATTATGAGAATAATATCTCTTGATTGGAAGGAAAAATTAGCTTTACAAAACATTTTATAAAAAACATCCTTCTGACATTTCTCTGCTGCAGTTCTTAAAGCGCTGAACAAATCAGTTGAATTATATAAGCAACCAATAATAGAAACAGATCAAAAGAGCATGCAAAACCAATAACATTACAGCAGCGACCTACTAAAGGTTACACACACAAGGTGTCCAAGATTATTAAATTCTTAATTAGCTCCATGAACCTACTTTTAATAAATAATGTATTAAACCTGAAACATGTGCTGTCTGTGTTCCCACTTATTAAATTCTCACCGTCTTTTGAACATGTTTCATCCAGCAGGGCAGTCTGCTGTAGTGCTGTGATTTCATGTATTTTATATAAATATACATACATCAGCACATATTAATGTAGATTGCAAAGCAAGAATATGCTGATAAAAATAGACCAACTCTGGAGAGGACAGGAGTTTGTGTTAGTTCTTCTGTTACAGTGACGGATAATGATTCATTACAGTAAAAAAAAAAAAAAAAAAAAAACTTGCTTTGGAGCATCAGTGTATACAGGCTTATGTATACAATGTTTGCATTTTTAGGGGCCTCTGTATGATCTGAAACCACAGTATGACTGATGATCAGGCTGCACAGAGTCCTCAGGCTACACCGCACCGTTCCTCTTCTCTTTGTCTGTGTCAATTAGTCCTTTTCTCCTACAGGCAGGTCATCCCCTACCAGCTTCGAACTCCCTGGTTTCTCTTCACATTGCACACAGACTGAAGTCTTTCTGAAGCCTGTGTATACAATGTATTGATTTTACCCCCCACTCTGACTTTATCTCCTTCATATCCTGTGGCTTTACAGTATTTTAAAATGGGATTTGGAAAAAATAAATAGCATATGCCAGCTATAGCATTATTATTCTATTCCTACTTTTAATATAGTAACTTTTACTCTTAGAGTCTTATGTATTTTATTCAATGTTCCTGGCAATTACATAAAAAGCTGTGATTTGACTACAGTGTAGTAGAAGTACCCTAAAGACATTTTTTTCACTGGTACATAAAAATGTTAATTTACTTATCTACTGTACTTATTTTTCACATTATGTTAGTTAAAATCAGTTTTGGATGTAATATGGTCTAGCCGTTTACCAAAGTTACCGCAACAGGACCCTAAACACAAGAATATAAACATATAAATAATGGATGGAGAATGATTAAAGTATTATGCTAAATACCAAAAATGAAACCATAAAGGAAAATGTATTTAAAAGCTTACATACCTGCACCGTTAAAATGAATCTCATATTCTGTTTTTTTCCCAGAGTTTACTAAGGACACAACTTTTACATTTGATTATTTTTTCATAGAACCTGGTCAAATACTCTGACTATAGCTTCATCTGTAGTGTCACTATTTGTCCACTACAACGAAAAGTTACTCCGCCATATTTGGTTATATCTATTTAAGTTTAAATATTGAAGTACTCACTTTAAAATACTTAAGTATTCAAAAGTACATGTGTTTTAAATTACTTAAGTATTCAAAAACACTGATTTACTTTCTAATCTCATTACATGTCTGTATGATTTTCAGAGTAATTTTAAAGAACCTTGTAACTTTCAGAAACCACCTGATGTACTGCTGCGCAAAACAACTGCTACAAATTCTACACCACCTGTAAAGAACTTTAAATGCCACAAAAACAAATATGGAAAGCTTTTTTAATTGATATTTCTTAGGAGCTTTTAAATACACGCCATTTCCCTTTTTTTTTTTTACCATGTTTAATTTGCATTTCAAGAGAAAAAAACAGCAACAACAGATTACAGAGCTAAGCTGAGCCAAAAGGAACAAGGAACTACTAGTTTCCTCAAAATGTAGTGGAGTAGAGAGTTATGAGTACTCCCCCCGAAAAAATACTCAATTAAAGTAAATATACTAAAAAAATTTCTTAAGTACAGTAATCTTGTAAATATACTTTGTTACTTTCCACCACTGCTTATTGTATTCCATATCTGTGTTTTGCAATTTTTCTTTTTATTTGTTTATAAACTGCAGTGTTCAGGGTTTTTACAAGCAGTGGGACAATATTGTGCATATGCAAAATGAATAAACAATAATATAATGAAGCAAAGCAACCCCAAAAACCAGGGTTATTTTTAACAGCATCATCTGCAGGTTGATCATGATGTGGGGCTCTGCTTTGCATTTCGATAGACAGCTGGCAAGGCCTTTAGGAATCATGTCTTTTAACCTTTTTTTTTTTTTTTTTTTTACTTTCCATAATTTGACCCAGCCAATTCAGGACATTTGGTTAATTTGTGAGACACTGGGACATAAGTGAGAAATGCGGACATCTGGTCCTCCATGCATAATGGGAACCTTTACATGGCAAGTGGGACAAAATAAAAACGCTTTGGAGCTTACAGAGTCAGAACTAGTTTCCCTTAAAAGAAAATCAACTGAATGCAAATGTTTAACATAATATTTTATTCAACAACCGACTAAAAATCGAAATATATGCTAAAATACAGTTTACAGTAAGAAACCTCTAGCTTTTTGTAGCCACTACTATAATCAGTAAAGGTGCAATGTGTTTTTAACAGCGTGCTCTCTACTACAAACATGATATTTAAATATAATGCATGCATTTCCATTTGGATTGAGGTTTCTTTACCCATTCTAAAGCCAATATTGATGTGTCTTTGGAATCATTGTTCTCTTGAACATCCAATTGTGTTAACTTTTCAAACATTAAGCTGATTAATGGTTGAGGTAACAGTTTAAGCCAGTTTGAGTTCTATGATTCTTCAATAAGTAGTTTGCCATTTACTGCTTCTGTTAACAGTTAACAGACACCATGATGCTTCCACACCATGCTTGACAGTTTGTGCAGTATTCTTAGGTTTCACTGCTTAAAACAAAAGTTATTTCAGTTAAACACTTAAGATGTTGTCTCATCTGACCTTATAACTGTTCTCCAGAAAGTAAATGATTATTCCTATATGGTTAGCTTCAGATTCCAAATGTCCATATATAACAGTTGTTTCAGTGTGGATTATTTCACATCTGTTTAGATTTTATAAAAGGCTTCTGGCTCAGAGATTTCTGCATTGCTCTCTGTAATTTGAATCACCTTTCCTTTCACCCTTAACCAACTATTGTAGTCAGACATTTTGGGAAATGTCTCTCAAACTCATCAAAGATTAAGACTCACAACGAACTGATTTTACTTCAGTTAAAGCCTTTTGACATTGAGCTTATCGGACTGTCCATTAAAATTGTAGTCTTTCTTTAAGGTCGTAGGGAAGTCATATTCAAAAGTTAAGTAATTCTAGCTTAAACATGTATATAAGAAAATTTATATTAAAAAAAAATCCTTTCTTAAAATCTGTGTTTTTTTTTCATTATCTTATGCAGGCCAGTTAATTATACGTCAGCTTGTACACCTAAATTCAGCCAATCACATATCAACGGTCATCTGTCAATCAAATTTTTTCGGTCCTAGCATGTTGATTCATATTTCACAGCTAATAGACGCAACGGTTAAAACAAGAAATAAGAACCATTAACTTTATCATTGAGTTAGACCCCAGTGTTCACGGGGATAAATGACTGCGTCTTCGCCAGGCGTTGAGCTAACAGATCTGGCAGCATTACGAGGCAAGGGCTCAAACATGTACGGCTGTAAGCCTTCTACTTTACACCAAACCAAGCTTCTGCCGCCCTGGCGTCCTCTTCCACAACATCTCCTTAGCCACTTTCCTCCTCTAAATAAAAAATGTATGACGAAGGAGACTCATCCACGACCTCCGACACAAAAAGTCTCCTCCTCGCATGTTTCAGCTGTTCATAGCGTTCCTTGACAGTGTCATTTCTAAGTGCTACTTGGTCCCAATGTATTTTCCCATTGGGAACCTACTAGCACTAAGTTGCTAACTGGTTAGCAAGATGTTTCAGACAAACCAGCCACAGCCGAAATTGCATGCGAACCTTCCGCCACAACAATCCCGCCCCCTTGATAAACGACCAATCACGTTCACTTTATTCACTCGTTTAAAGTCGGGCATCACTCGGGAGAATTCGGAAATGCAGCGGTTGGAACAGCTGCTTCCATACAACTTTAAAAACTTCGGGATCATATCATGAGCCCATTTAGGTGGCTTTTAGAATTTCTGGGAAAAAAAAAGGATTTAGATATTCATCCAGAATATCTTGATCTTGTCATTGGTTGCGAACAGTATGGTCTCTCTGCAATTAAATAAATAACTCAAACTTTTGTATCTTATCCTCTTTATTTGACATCACTTAAGTTATATGATTTTAGGTTTTTTCCGAACCAAAAGAAGAAGAAAGTACAGGTATTATTAAGAGAATCAAATTAGCAGCATTTATAAGGGCTATTTTAACCGCAAGTGCAGATAAATACTCCATGAATACAGACGTCTACCTCACTTGGTATCTGCATTTTTAGCAAGAAATGTATATGGAGCCATAATGATAGAACAAATTATCCCCTCAGATTTCTTTATTTTTTCAAAGTTTTAATAAATGAATGGCCTTTACTAGTCTCTGAGCAAAAACATTGGTAAAAATGGCAAAATATCTCAAATTCTATATCCTTTTACCTGTGATGCACTGTAATGCAGTGTAGTGGAGTTTTGCTTCTCTTATGTATTTTTACAGTATACACTGACAGAGGAGGAAAAAAAAATCAGTTATAGCAATTTTGTCGCCCAAATTACAAAAAAATTACTTTTCAGACAAATCAATAACAGAAGGACTGTGCTGTTCCCTCACTACACAATTATCCATGTATTTATTGGTGATGTGATGATTTGGACAGTGTTTATGGAGGATAGGTATTGATCTGTGTGTGTGGGTTCTTTTTTCTCTTTCTTTTTTTATTGCGAAGGTGCTGTATCTGCTGGGGGCGATGTCTCTGTCAATGGCTCTGCAGCTGGACCGTCACGGTCTGTGGAACCTGCTGGGACCTAGCCTGTTTGCACTGGGCATAATGGCTGTGGCATGGGTAAGGGTTGTTTTTCTTATTTGTACAGCTCTGTTAAGAGCATATCTTGTTGAATTGTTAATTTCCCTATCACAATTTATTGTACTTGGGAGGATACTAAAAACATCAAATAGCGGATTGTGTCTTTTTTTAAATATTGTAAAAGCTGCACCAAACTAATGCAATAATCCTATCATGGGTAATTATTTATTAAAAAGAAACCAAGAAAGCCACAGTTTGAATCCTATCTTTCAGGTTAAACATTATCTGCTGATAAACTCACATTTTGTTCTGACTCTGGAGAGGAATTCCTAGGGGCTGCAAGACAATTATTTTAACACATCTGTGCTTAACATTCACAGCCGAGCGTGACAAAACGTGTCTTGTGCATCGTCCTTCCAATATTTCTTGTGCTAGAAGGTTTAAAAGCATTTAATCTGTCATGTTATCCAGCAAGGGCTAGAAAATGTGTATGGATAAAAACTAGAATTTCTAACTGACAGGGTTATTTTATATTGGTATAAGAGAGGCTTTAAAAGTTTTGCTGCCTGTGGGGTATTAGTCATGGATGGTAGTTCCATTATAACTCTACATGTACTTTCACTGACTCTTCGAGTCATAATGTGCTCCCTGAACTGAGAAGATAAAAATAACAGTCTTTCAGGGAGGCCCCTTGAAAAAATAGAGCCTTTAACATCATCCCCCCAAATCATAGTCTGAAAACAAGTTTGTTGCTTCCTTGAAAGGAAAAAAAAAATGTGTGTGGATAAAATGTGGGAGTTTTAATTTATTTCACTCTACGCATTTAAATCCTCCGAGCAAATGCTTGTGCTTGAGCTCAAGAAGGAGGTGGCATAATAATCCAAAACATGATGTTTAAGGTAATATCTGATATCCTATTGCCATCAAAACTTTAATTAATTAAGACATTTAAACTGAATACATGGATACAGTACAACCCCATGATGTAGTGAGTTCTAGTAGTGTAGTGAATCGGTCCTCTGATTGCCATCTAGGGGACCTGGGTTTGTATCCTGGTTGAAGCAGGAAAGGCCAAGTCACAATGATCTGCTGTGGTGACCCCTGAATAGGAGAACAGCCAAAAGAAAACAAACATACAGTACATAGAATAAAAGTATTTTTATTACAATTGTCTGTTCCTTAGCTGGCAACCCAGAACTCTGAACTCAATCTGAACTTCAAATATAATACAGGTTACTTAGCAACGTACATTAAGAAGTAGTAAGTCATATTTTTAAATATTATTATTTTATGCTCTAATAGAACCGATAGTGGAGGACGTTCCACACAAAGTTGGTAAATTACATCTTTACATAATTAGCATAATTGAGAATGTGCATGTAATTGTAATGAACTCTGCAGGGGGGAGAACCAATGCTGGGTGAGAGGCAAACATTAAGTAGATAACACCCTTAATATGCATAGTGCTATAAACGGATGGTTCCTGTTGATTTTTAAAGAAAATTAAAATTCAAACCCACTTTTGTTTTTCTCATTGTTTGACTGGCAAAAATAGGTCCTTAAGAACTGCAGATGTGTCATTTTAAAATTATTTTTTTCTTTTTGTTTGTTTACTTCTTTTAGATATTTTTTTTGTGGTTTTGCAGCTATATGAATATTTTATAAATTAAAATACTGTAACATTTTTCACTTGGTGAGAAAAAAAGTGAAATATTATTAAGAGTATGTGTGAGTAGGGGTGTATGGGTGTGTGTAACTGTCTAGCCATCAGAGTGAGGACCATTTTTCCAGTTTCACCATCAGACTGAGGACCAGTTGTTTCAAAGTGAGGACATTTTGCTGGTCCTCACATGCTATTTTGCAAACAGTTTGGTTTAGGGCTAAGGTGTCAATTGGATTAGGGTTACGATTAGGGTGATGTATGCATTGGTAATGGTTAGGTTTACGGTTAGTTTTAGGGTTAGGGCACAGAAAGGGTTGAAAATGACTAAAAATCAATGGAAGTCAATGAGAGTCAACACATGGTCTTCACTACGATGGCAGAACAGGTATTTGTGTGTGTGTGTCTAATCTTTAGTAGTTTAAATTCCATAACTGCACATTGTCAGCAGCTATTGACATGAACCTGGAGCAGTCTGATGGGTCGTCTCTGACCTTGAGGCTTCGCTGAAGTCAACAACTTAAGAAGAGACTGTTATGTTTGGGCCCTCGTGTTTAGCAAAACCTTTGTTTTAATTAAAAGGTACATTGATTTGAACTGCAAGTCGTATCAGTCCCATTCATCAGCTGATTTGGTGGATAAACTATTTATGAGTCCTCTGGGAGCACTTTCAAACGGCTAAGAACATTGTGAAGCACATACATATACAGTATTGAATTGAGTTAACTGCCGCATGATTTCAAATCCAAAGATTAAGTCTGTTCTTGTGGGGGAGCTTAATGGATTTGTAAACTGGGCCCCCTGTGAGTACTTTGGAATGAGCACCTGTTGCTCCTTAATAAAGCAACATGTGTATAAACTTGAAAGACACATGAGAAGTCACTATTCACCTTTGCAAACAGGTTGCTAGAGGTGTCTTAATACCTGCTGAATACTAGCTTACTAATTGGACAACACTGGATGTGTGCATGGTGCACCTACAGCATATCTATTTAGATGACAGAGCCAGAGATGTTGCTATGGAGTTGAGGAAAAACAAAAGCACATTATTGTTTTTTGTGGTGCACATACTGTACAAGTGTATACATAAATAATACTAGACACTGATTGTTGTCGTCTCAGATAAAGACTGAATCTAGGTGTTGGAAATTATTGTGGATAGTGCTATGTGTATAATTAATTTCTTTTCTATGTATTTCTGAATTTATATAACAAAAAATACTATTTTTGGAGAATTATTCCATTTTAGCCTAAGTTATAGATTGTAAAAATAGTTTCAAAGCTTGTTCCTATAAAACTTAAATTAATAATAACAGTAAAGTTAACTAAATTAGGTAAAGGTTGTTATTGTGACAAAAATGATATACAGCAAAGGCTTTAAAAGTACTGCTAAATGACTGATTTAAAACTGATTTAACCAGCACTGATTCCTCTTTACTTCTGCATTTCCTTAGGCTCTGGATGATTTCTAATTTAATTTTAGATATCCTCTTGTCATGTGTTATCTCAAAAATAAAAACTGCAAGGATTAGGTTTTTGTAGGCTATATGGTGACAAGTTCAGCTTAATGAAAGCCTAAACTCTGAGACAGCATTTCTTAACGCTTTCTGGCAAATCAGAACTCAAGACTACAGCAACTTTTATAGAAAAAAATATTAGATTCAGATCTGCAGCTAATGTTGCAGTTTTTAAGGATAAACCTGAGCATCTGCTTTGATTACTTGACAGTTAATAATTTATATGATGTTCAGCTGAGAATGCCTGCATTTCAACAGTCTTCCCTCAGCACAACGCCTCTCGGATTGAACCCCACACTCTCTCTACAAGAGCCCTTTCATTTTAGCTTGTCATGTTCCTGCAAAGCTTGGCATTCTGAATGCTCCCAGACACCACCAAATTAGATCAGTGAAGCGGAGGGCACCGAGCGTCTGCTGCTGCGTTGGGGTGTCATTAGCAGTAAGAGGAAGGGGAGCTGTTCCGATCAGTCAGTTCCAAAATATCCCGATTTTTCCAAACCAATTGAAGTCCCTGACTGGAGCGTTAAAAAGACTATCCCACTTTAGAATTGTTTTCTTTAACAAGAAAAATATGCATTGCTGGGGAGAAATGAAGTGCAAAGATACATTATACTCCTCACTTCACTTCTCACAGATTATTAGTCTTCAATCCAAACTTTAGTCTGCATAATAACTTAATCACCGCCATTTCCTACACAAGAATTTGTAATTATTTTTGCATCTAATGAAGAGCACACATTTCCCTTGATAATAGCGCAGTTCTTCATGGAAACATTTTCTGGAATATCTGTAAGAATTGCAAGTAATCAGCGTTTAGGAGCTGATGAAAATAGAGACGGAGTGAAATGAAATTGCTGAAGTGTTTTTGTGCCGCGATCGTGCCGCTTCTGGGAACAAATGGGCGCAATCTGTTGATTAAAACAGACAGAGGCAACATATCCAGTTACTGCCAAACAGAACATGAGCATAGATGACATGACAGATAAGGGACTGGCTAACAAGTGAAATCCATTTGCTGATAAGTCTAATACACTTGATGAGGCATGCAAACTCCTCAGAGTAACAAGTGAAGATTAATAAAAAGAAAACAACACACTCCCTCAGCTCCTCCAGTTAGAACCGGTTCTTAACTTACGATCCACTTTAATTATGTGTGAGTTCAAACTCCAATGACCTGTGTCTGCATCGACCACTTAATATTAATAGAAATACATAAGAGCATTAACGAGTCAATTATGCTTTGTTGTGTTTTGCTTTGATGTAGAAAGTCATCCACAATTATTAAAAGCCTGTGAAAGATGTGGAAGAAAAACATAAAATAAAAGTTTTTCATTGCAGTATAATAATCTCACACCAAATAAGTTTGATCATCTTAACCTTTTATGTGTGACATTTAAATTGGGAAAAGATATGTTTTTAACCATAATTCCTGGTTCTAAACTTATACAAATTATACAACTTATATAAATACAGTTTGCATCATTTTTTTTAAAAGTTGATTTAAGAGCTGATCTATTTTGTTTAATATTTAGTGATAAATCTTAAAATATTAACATGATGCAATGCCGAGGCTCCTCAAAATGGGAACATGCTGGAAGATGTATTGGTAAGTTTAGCAGAGATGGAATCAATGATGCCTTATTGATGTCAAATGTTTTATTGGGAGCAATTTTCTGTCCTACTGTACCATTACAACTTAAGGAGTTTCCCAACTCTGCCGGAGAAGTAAAAGTAATCATGAGCTTTTATTAGATGTAAACAACATAAAGTCGTTCAACTAAAAAAAACACCCAAGTTGAGTTTGACAAAAGATTAAAATGTTTAAAACTTTCTAATCCCCACTGTTAGGAATGGAGTAGCATACAGTGGATCTGCTTTTCAAAAATGTAAGGTATTATACATCCTTAGAATCACCAAAAACTGTTTGAATATTCTGGTTTCCTTTGCCAAAAAAATGATAAGGGGTCATCATTTTTTCTTTAACATGATAACGATAAAAACATTAGGTCCAATCATCATGGAACAGTTTACCAGACATGAAAGGAACTTCTATTCATGACCATTTCCGTCAAGCCTTTATTGCATAGAAAAAAAAAATAAGACAAACCACACAAAATATTGGCTTAGCTGAAAAGGAGAAGGCAGAGAGAGGTGCAAAATGAAATAAGGATTCCAGTCTTCTCCAATGAGATTTCACAAGCTTTAAGATAAGAGAAAAATGGTGTCCTATTTGGAGGAAGAGGATTGTACAAATTCTAACAACAAGATGGATGTCAATAATTCTACCAATGACAATTTTCTGAAAAGAAAAATAAATCCTCACGAAAGATTTCTGCTACTCACTCAGTATGTTTACTGAGAACAAAGTTGGCTCTCAGTAATATGTTTAGCATTCATTTTTGCTCCTGCAATAAAGACAACATTAATTATAAATCTCTTCTGTATGTTCATCCTTACTAAGTGCTACAACATTTGTGGCAAGTACTGCATTGCAATTTCTATACATTTTTGCATTTCAAAGTTTAATTAAATTAGAACAGATGTTCATATCAGAACAATTGACATTCCCTGCTTTGATTTGATCAGTTTCAATATATAATATAAAAAAGTTAAGAGTGTTTCCTCACTTCAGCTGCTTTTATTTGATTTTAAACAGCCAGCACAATGTCAAGGCTGCAATAACTGTTGTTACTTACAATATGGTACTGTGCCATTGGACAATAAAATAGGGCACTTCATGAAATATGTATGCCTTTGTAACAAAATGTTAACATTCTCACCTCTGATCTCATGATTTTCTTCCTTCTATTATCTATATTTGTTAACTCATTAAAGTAAATAGATAAGCAAAAATTCAGTTTGTGGCTGAAGAAAATGTCATCCTGCTTTCTGGTTAAAATAACTTCTGGAAGTCTATCTCAATCCTTCCTATGAGTTGTTTGAGGAGTTTACCTCAGGGAATTCTCAGCATGGTGGATGTGTACGAATGTTTAAGGTTATTCATAAATATTCTAGTTTTGCTTTAATAATAATAAAAAATAATAATACATTTTTTTTTTTTCCTGTGGTATATAATGGAATTCATATTTTAATCTATAATGTTGAGCTCACAGGTCCTGTTTCTGCAAAACATCAACAAACAATGTCCCTTACAGCTCAATACTTTACAGTTTTTATTTGGTTTTGGACCTAGATGGCTCTACTTTGTTTATTCCAGATAAATGTTCATTCTTTGGTCCAGATAATTCAAACATATTATTTTCCATGACATCATGTAGTGGATTGTTTGATCCAGATGTATTCTTTAGCAAATTATACAAAGAAATCTAGATTAAATGGCACAAATTTATGAATTCCTTCAGAAAGGAAGGAAGAAAGAACAGAAGGGAGTGAAGGAGGGAGGGGGGGAGGGATATGTCTCAACATGTTCTGTTTCTAACTCTACATGAAGTTTATGAAATTATTAATTTAATGTTTTTGTTAGACGGTGCGGACCATTCGCCGCAGGCGCTGTTACCCGCCCACCTGGAAGCGCTGGGTTTTCTTCCTGTTTCCCGGGACCATGATTGCCACATCAGCGGTGGCTCTGTACGCCTTCGTAGAGACAGAGGAGAACTACTTCTACATCCACAGCATCTGGCACATGCTGATTGCAGGGAGCGTCGGCTTCCTTTTACCGCCGCGTGCCAAGCCAGAGGTGGCCAAGGTGACCCCGCTGAAGCGTAAGCGGGGCTGCGGCTATCAGCTGTGTGTGAATGAACACGAGGAACTGGGCCTGGTTGACCCAGGCATCATAACTATCAACAGCATCTGTACCAGCTGATAACTCCCCATTCACAACTTTTTACCTTACAAACACTTCATTGCCTTCTTTTACTGCAGAAATTCACTCATGGAAATGAAGCCACAAAACTTTTAAAAAGGAGGAATGAAAAAAAAAAACAATGTAAATACTTAAATCCTAATGTGACACTAAAATTCCTTCTGTTGTAATGGTCATGGTAATGATATAATTATTATCTATAGCTAAAGTTCTGATGAATTGTGGGTATATAGTGACAAACTGTTGTTTGTGAATATGTATTTAAAGTCAAAGCTGAAACACTGCTGCTATCTGACGGTGACTGTAAATCTGCTTCTGTTGGTTATTTATTGCTGGTCTTGTGAGCAGGCTAAGGACTGAGGTGTGCGAGGGTGGGGGTCACAGGTGAACGGTGACACGGATGGACTTCTACAAACGGCACGGCTTTTGTGAAATCCTTTTAAGATTTATCTTTTGCACTGAGACACAAAATGTTAGTCTGTACATTTTTATAATACAACGGGCGTAAGAAATGTAAAACCTAGTTGTCATGTGGAATGTTAGATCGTCTTTTGCAAATGCAATGTATCACTTTTACATGAATGCGTTGATTTTTGTGGATAAAAAAACCCAAAGTTCTTGAAAGAAAAGAGGTTGTTATACTTAAAAGAACTGTTTTTTTTTTTTTTTTTAGTTAGGATAAAGTTGTATGGGGTACTTTTTAGTCAGTATCTTACCTGCAGTTGACAGCATTCTGAGTGACCTCAGTTTGGAGAATTAGAGACATTTTACCAAAAAGAGTTAATTCTTTACTAAGACTTTATCCATCAATTCTCGTTCCACATAAATGGAAATAGATTTGCTTCTTATCCTATCACACTATTGCACATTTACCTTGCATTCAGATTCTATGTGAAGTTATAATTTACTTTGTGTCAAAAAAACCCATTTCACAATTGTCACAATCCTGAGGTGCAATATATAAACAGCACATAATTACTACTGCTAAAAACAGTATATATATTCTATGCTAATGAAAGAGCAATGACAAGATAATTACCTTATCAAATCTCATATAATTTGATGCAGAGCCTGTCTGCTCTGAAAGTTAAATTGCCTCATCTCACTGTATGTTTTAGGGTCCTGCAATTGGACCAATTTTCTAATGACTTCATTGAACTTTTATCTAAATTATGTTGTCAATGATCCTATAAAGTATTAATCTTTCAGCCCAAGGTGGTAGTACATTTAACACCTTTCATTCCACTCCACGTGCAAATTTATGTAAAGGGGCATTTTACATGAGATACACACGACTTAAAATTTCACACAAAGCACTTTATTCACTTACATTTTACTCCAGCTAACTACTGGTTTTACAATTGTCAAATGTTACAGCAGCTGCTCAACTCTTGTGCACTGCTCTGATTGATCACTCTCCTGATGTACAAAAGTCAAAACAGCTGGATTTGATGGAATTCAGTAAAAATATCAAACGCTACTGCTTCAAAAAAAAAAGGCATGGTTTTATAGTGAGATAAAAAATTTTAACCCATTTGAGATCAAACGGCTTTTTTTCTGCAATGGTGTCCAAAGGGAGAATTTTGGTGCTAATTCATTCATGTTTTCAAAACTCATATCACCATGGAACCCAAATGTCCATTGTATTTATTGAAAATCAATTAACTTTTTGTGTTTCCTTTTCTAATAAAGAGCAATTAAAAAGATTAAATTGATGCTTAAATTTTTAAAATCAGGAAAACTTCTATTTATGAAATTTTCGAGTATATTTCAAGTTTTTTTAGATTATAACAAAACAAAAGAGGAGATATGATTTAATAATGTGTGCATTTTTGGTGCTAATGCTGGGCACACACTGCACCATAGGTGTTTTTAAGCTGTTTTTGGGGGTGCTGAAGCCACCCTAATTTGAAACAAAGCACCCCTAAAATATGAGTTGTTTTTTTAATACTGTATTGTGCTTTTTACAATAAAAAACAAACAAAAGTATTGTAAAAACTATACAGTATTTGGTTATTTAACCCCTTCAATTATGTTCTGGATCATCAGAAATAATAATAAACAAACAAAAAAACAAGTAAACAAGCCTGAGGGAGCTCCTTAACTAAAATGTTGACCAACGCTTTGAAGAAAACGCTGCATTCAGGTGTTTCTGAAATGTTCAGTCCTATTTCTGCACCGATTGATGGTGTGTTGGTGAAATGTTCATCAGCAAGATCCTCTAATGTTTTGAGGCTGGTTTGTTTGATTGTCTTTAAAGCCAAACTCAATATCAATATTTAAATTTACTGAATCATTAGCAAATCATTATCATTTTTTTCGGTTTCTAGTTATTTGAATTTACAATCCATATTATTATTGCCAGTCTAAAGAGAGAGCAGAGGAGCAAGGTATGTGCAAAATGAAAGGTCAGGGAAAAAAAGGTAAGAAAACAGACAGAATAGCAGCAGACCAAACAGCAGTTGGCAAAAAAAAAACCATTTCATTCATTTTACATACTGTATATCATGAAGGTAATTTTGGCACACAAAATAGAAAACTCATTTAAATAAAATTGATTTAAAGATTTCCATGAAATTAGTTGATTTAAACGCTTTAATTGGTTGGAATATTCTGCTAAAAAATGCTGCTTTTTGCTTTACTTGTTAGGTTTTTGGCACATGTCTCAGATACGATGCATTAGTGAATGATGGAGTCAACCATTAGCAAAACGCACTGAAAAAGGTTAAAAAATATGCGAAAAAAACTGTTAAATTAATCTTGTCTAGCCAGACAGCTCTCTGGGAGCTCAGGGCCCCTAAACCTCAGATTCTAGAATGTCCCCCGCACTGTACAATATTATTAATTGGTACACGCAGCTACAGCTCAAACTGCGATGAAACCACAGGGTTTAAAAGTTCACAGCCCAAGATGTTTGTTCCCACACTATGGGGGCCCTGTACGTCCAAAAACCACAGGTCAGACTCAGCGCTGAGAGATGGCGCTGGTCGGACTCCTCAATCTGGAGGAAGAAGAAGAAGAACTCCCTTGTTTGCACATTTGCAGTGCTTAGGTTCCGGTAAATCGGCTCGTAGCTCTGATTCAACAGCAGGATTTGCCCCAGAACACCTTACGACAGCCGACTGAATCTTAAACATGTTTTTTTTTCTCCCAACCTTACGATTCCTGATCAGGAGGTGGTCGCTAGAGGATGATCGCCCCTCGTTACCCGCTGTACATACGTGACCCAGGACGCACGAAGAAGCTGAATCTCAACCTGATCTAAACACTTCTCGTACCACTGGAAAATCTGCTTGAAAAAAAGGCAAAAAAATCGTACAGTGTATGCCCGGCTTGAAAGTGTTAAGTTGGGAAAAATACACTTATTAAAGGGGGTTAGATGTCTATCGGATGCTAAAAATGAAAAATCTTTCCACAAGATCACTTAAACCACAAAAACAGAAATATTCTCATGAAATCCGTCGACATTTGATTAGCTGTGAGCCTGAATTTGTTCATGATTCTCCAAACCGATAATACACTGTATATTTTTTAACTTTTTACGTACTCACTACTTATAACTACCCCTAAAAACCCATCTTTCAAAAACCACAGACTCCCCTTTTAGGAGAACTCAAATGGAGACCTCACCTTCCCACTCTCTTCTGACAGGACCTCTGTGACACCACATTCATGAACAATAAATGTTTTCTTTCTTTGCCTCAGTATCACTTCTGCTGCACTCAAAGCTTTTAAATGCTCCACAACTACTGAAATCTCTCACAAAGACATCATATTGCCATTCTTGACCCTAATGGAAGCCAGTGGTTCTTAGACAGTGGGATGAGATGCTGTCAACAACATCCTCTCAGGAATGGAGAAGGAGTGGAGATAAATAATTCTTCTCCACAAGCAGTAGTCTGAAGGCAGTTTCAGAAAATGATGTCGATACAAGGCTTTTTTTCGCTGCCTTTAGAAGAAAAAGCAGAGTTATGAGACTTTTGTGAGTCTCTGCAATGTCCCTCCCCAGGTGCGATCCATCATTTCTTGTTCACAGTGGATAGTTTTTATGTGAATATTTCAACAAGGATGATAGGATTCATTATTTTAGAAATGCATATCCTATGTTGCAAGGTAGATGGTGATTGTACCTAGACTTGTTGTCACACAAGGAGGGGATGATGTCTGTTAAAGGTATAGTTTGACATTTGGGAAAGTGTGCTCACTCTCTCTCTCTCGTCGTGAGATGATTACCGTTGCTCTCTTATACGTTAACACAAGGCTTCAGATGAAAAAAAATATCTATTAGCCGAGAACAAAAGAATGAAAACGAGGGAAAACAGCTCAGCTCAATGGGATCTGTTCAAGCTGAACAAATGATTTTTAGAGGTATGGTTGCCATAGTTTCAATTTTAACAAACAAATGAGAGAGTAGTATTGATTTCCCTCAGCAATAAAGTAGTAAAGCACATTTACAAAATGTCACTCTATTCCTATAAGAATAATAAAATTCATTAAAAAAAAGAAATATTAGATTTCTTTTTTAATAATTCAGTCAGTGGTTAAACCCATAGCTATGAATAAGTCACACACATGAATACCAATGGAGCATATTAAATAGCAACCTTTTTCTTTTTGCTTTTGTAAGCAATAAGATACTCAAATACTCCAAAGTCTCCAATGCTGCAGCTAATTACACCAGATTTTTACTCCATGTTTTCCTATTCGGCTTTGAAAACATGACAGAATCAGGTCATATGAGGCCAACAAAGTCCTTACATTTATTGCTTTTCTCTATCTCTTCAAAGATTCTTTAAGGGGAGAAAATATATCTGCACATTACCACAATATAAAAGAGGCTACATTATGCTTTGTACTTTTGATACATTTAAATTAATCATACCGCGATACATTTTGTAATAATTTGATTTATTAACGATTATATAGTATTTTAACCAGAACAAGATGCAGCCCACCCATATATGTTAATTAGCCCTCTTTTCCCATTTTTCCAGTCCAATAAAATAATTAAAGTAAAATTTCTGAAATAATTATGTCAATAATACAAAGAGAGAAGTGCTAAGAAAAAAATAATACATTTTAATGTTTAAATAAACTTTAATCTTTAGGAAGTTGTGTATTTTTCAGGATATTTCTCAGTAGTGTCCACCAAAAGATGAGTAACTGTAATGTAAAAATTCAGTATTCTGAATGGAAAGTCAACCCTTTGGCATGAATATAAGGCCCCTAGCTGTGTCTAATGAGGCAAATCAGACCCAAAAGGCAAGGTTTTAGGTGTTAAAATTAAAAAAATAAGATATTCCTTTAATTAAGCCTCTGGAATCAAAGTTAAATCCCTTCTTTTTATTAATTGTGTCTTCTCTATCATAACATAATTATTTCTCCAGAACAATATTACATCACCAGAGCCTTTTTAGCTGGACAGTTTGAGTTTTAAATGGTCCATGACTATCCTTGTTGATTTGACCTGCTACGTATGGGGCTTCAGAGTTGATGTATGATAGCATTCATGCACAATATATTTGGATTTCAAACATTTTTAGTTAGAAAAGGAATGTCTCTTTATAATCAATGTTTATGTGATATGTGGATAAGCACATCTCCTGTACCTGAATCGTAATACTTCCAATTGTTGAAAAAATCCTCTCTAATTGGAATGTGTAGAATGAACCTGAATCCATTGATTGGAAAAAAGTACAGTGATCACTCCTATTTCTCTAGAGATGCTTAAGGAAAGGTTGCTGAGATTCTTAATATGAATAAGGCAAGGGAGTAGATTTCATGTTTTGCCCCAGATTTGTGACATAACAGAGTATGGTTAGCAGTGAGCCAGCGGCTATAGCATACAGTAGAACTAACTAGATTTGTGTAAGCTTTAGGTTTTTATAGGTAAGGGGAGTTTTCCCTGTATAAAAATTCACTACAAGGAATATTTTGTTCTTGGTTTATGGTACAACAATTAGCTGCATTAACATCTTATTTTTCAAGGATCTGAACCAATGGAACAACAGAATGTCGATGCTCCCTTCAACACACCTCAGGTTCACTTCACTTGCTTGAAGTTACTGTATGAAACCAGACATTGTTATTGTGATCAAATGTACAGTAGATGATTTCATATAGATGAAATCATGTTAAATTATTACACCATGCTTATTATTATTATTATTTTATTATGCTTATTGAATTCTTAAAGGAATATACCTGGGGTCCGTTTCACGAAGCAGGTTAAACAAATTCAGATTAAAATCCGCAACTCTAAATTGATCTAGCCTAAAGTCGGCAACTCTGAGTGTTCGGTTTCATAACGGCTGCTATCAGTTAGTTCAATCCAATTTAACTAGGTTCATTCAGAGTTAAGCGCATGCGCAAAAAGTATTAAAAGCCATTATCAGCAGAGCAGATAATTCTATGAGTCACCAGGACTACAGGCAACAGGAGGTGCCTATTTCACCCCACTGGAACTAGAGATTTTAATGTGGAAGTGCAAAAAATAAAATAAAAAAGGAGAATGTGTTTAAAGGACAGAGAAACAGCACTACGGCTACAAGGAGAGGAAGGTGGCGAAGGAGAAGACTGTTGCTCGACTCAATGCGTACTGTAAATTGATATGGTCTATGGCATAATGTTTTTACATTTATTAAAAGGACTCCTCTCTTTTGTTCCATTTGTAGATAACTAAAATAACTATCAAAATTACACTCCTAGACCTAACTGTAATAACATATTTTTTTAGAAGAAACTGAATTTTAGAAAGTAAAGCAAAACAAAATTATACTAGTAAGAATTAAGTTTTATGTATCTGGAAATGTTTACGCATTTTAAGTGGCCATTACTACATTTATCAGCTTGACTGAAAATGTATTTATGTTATCTGAAAAAACTTTTTTTCACACTTAAAATAATACAAATCTTGACCAGAAATATTAAGAATATGGAGATCTGAAATTAATTTATACACATCCAGATTGTTTATTCTAGATGTGGATCATGTCATTTTGTTTGAAATAGTCATTTAGACAAAGAACAAATGTTTTTTTCAGATATCAGGAATACACATAGTAAAACTAGTGAATATCAAAACAGCGTGCCATAGACTGTTGTTACCCTGAAAATTTACCCAGGGTTTTATTATTTCTACTTTCCCTTTGAATGGTTGTTGTGTTTGCACTGATGCCTTTATTGTGGATTTCAAATATAAAGGGACCCTTGGATCTCCATAGACTGCATTCAAGTACTTTACTGATGATGGATTACCAAAGACTGAAGTAAAAGTCAAATAATTAATAATGTCTGCACTTATCAAACTATAAATGTTCTGCAGATGATGAAATAAAAAAATCCTTATTTTGCACTGGGTTATAGTATTACTCTCATTCTGATGTGTTTTTTTCTGCAGTTCTACTTGATTAATGGTGCTTGTTTAAAAAAAAAAATATTTTCTTGGTTGCCAGGGTAGGGAATTAGAGTTTATTTCCTCAAACAGACACCATGATGCTGCCCATCTGGAAAGAAAAACATTAGGGGACATTAGCTCTATTGTTTAATTCTAAACTTATTTTAAAACTGATTTCAGAAAAGTAAGGAGGAAAAAAGGTACATATTAAGAAATAAGAATAAAAATTTATTTCATATTTTCTTGGAACAATTAGGAAGATTTCTCCTTTTCAGTCAAACCTGAACAATTTATCTTCACACTGTCAAGGAATTATATTTTTCCCATCAGCATATCAAGAAATCTCAGATTGTTTCACGACACATATACAGCACGATTATGGGGCCACTTTCTTCTTCCTGACAACTATTTCTTAATATAAAAGCTTTGTGCCAAAAAATCAGGGAAAAATGGTGATAGAGTGTCCCTTTTAGGTTTTGCTGAATATGGTGTTATTATAGAATGTAATTTTTTCCACTTCCAAACAGTACTGTGAAAAACTATGTTACCCCATGCTTTACATAAATGTAAATATTAGCCATTATTATGGGAAGAATGTGCAGTTACATCACTATACACAATGTTTGGCCCCATCTTTTTTTAGGATTTTAATTCAGCAAAGTAACTAATATCCTGCATGGTGATTTTTATTTTTTATTAACATGTCATATTTTGGATAATCGGTCCACTGTACAAAACCTGCCATCACAACACTA
>NW_015150574.1:575070-584127 GCF_000732505.1 Cyprinodon variegatus
ACCTGGAAACCTGCCTGCCTGCCCAAGGAAGCTAAACCTGAAGATCTCAGTCTGGATTCCTCCCTCAGCTCTCAGGGAAGAGCTAGGAACAAAACCCACGTCAGAGTCTCACTAACCAGAAGCTAGACGCTGCTGCTGCTGAGCTCTCTGCTACTTCCACAATCTCTGGACCCAACCAGTTCCCCATCTCAAGGATCTGTCAGAACCTCTTCAAGATATCTGTGAAACCAGTCCCGGACCTGTACCAGAACCTGTTCATTATTTTTCTTGTGTGCTTCTCATCAATAAACTGTTAAACTTTTACTCCGTTTCCTTTGGTGTTCTGCATGTGGGTTTAAACACTAGAGACCCATCATGACAGAAATGGCTAAAGAAATGGCTTTATAACTCCTATCTTTACAGGTAAATATCAATGGTGCTGGTTCTCATCTGGTTTCTGAATTTCTTCAGGTGAGGCAATAACAATTAGCTTTTTGAATTATTTTACCCTTAATGTCAGACAAGTTCTGTGCCATTTATATATCAATTCCACAGTTCTAACAGACAAACATTGTGAGTACTTCTTAAACTATCCATAAAACACATATTTTCTCTGTTCTCTGAAGTATTAACAAAACATGAGTAATGCCATTGATTTGGGACATTATTTCCGTAAGGCACTGACCATATGTCCATCCTCTTCAGTCTTAATTTTCTCTTTTATCCCCTGGCTTTCGCTTTAGCCACCATCTCTCATTGTGGCATTAGAGGGCTGTCAGCAAAGGGAGGTCAAATGAAAATTCACAACTTTTCACTTGTTAAGTATAAGCAGAACTCCCACATTGTTATAAGATATTAGTGATTCATTCCAAAGTTGGGTGTAACAAAAATAAACTGCGGACAAAACTACCCTCTAGAGAGCAGTAAAAGTTTTCACCCAAATATTTTACACAGACTGTGATGAATTTGAAGCCAAAGAACACATTTGATTCCCAATGTCTGTTTCTCATTATTAAACATGTTGGTGAATCTGTAATGGTTTAGGCAACCATCTGGTGAGAGTCATCATGTCCAGTGTTTGTTCTGCATGATTGCATAGCAACCAGGAAATATGTGCTCATTTTGGCTGACCAGATGCACAACAGGGTGCAAATGTTTGTCCATAATTATGGAAAATGTTAATTAAGAATAAATTACATGCTGAGACGATCGGCATAATTACTTCTAACAAACAACTTTATCCACTTCTTGATCAAAACTGTTAAGTATTTCTATTGAAAACTTAAAGTTTACTGTACATTCAACTTGTCAGTTAAAAGGTGCGGGATTTCCTCATCAATTTGGTACACTACATTTCCTGGTTGAGGTTATTTTAGTGCACTGTGTTAAAGATTAATGAGGGATTACTGAGTATTTATGAGGCTCAGTAAAAAACAAACAAAAACAAAACACCAGTGATGGATTTGTCATAACTAACTTCTGAAGCTACTGTAAAAGACAGTGACAGAGAAGCAACTTGAGAACTGTACAAGAAAGGCAAACAGCTCAGAGACTGAGCAGGAAATTAAGACTCCTGGGTTTTATTTCACTGAAGCAGGTTAAATACAGAAACATAATGAGGAGCAAAAGTGAACATCACACTTATGAGGAAAAGTAAGTTGGCTAAGATTTAAACTTCTGAAAAGGACAATTAATTGGCTTAGTTTTACAGTCCTTAGTTTTAACCTGTTTATGTCTTTAGGTATGTATATCTACCTTAATCAAAGTAACATTTACACTAATCCTAGCTCCTTGTTTTACCTCTTTTAACTGTCACTAAAATATGCTATTGTGATCTTCTGGAGTTTGGTACATGCTGGCAATTTTCTATATTTTATAAATATGAAATAATGCTTATGGCAAAGAGGAAAAGAAGATGCTCTATTTCTTGATGTTTATGATGCTGCTTATTCACACATTTGGTCACTTCTGAATGCAATCAGTTGAAGTAGATTGTTTTTAGGAGTATCACCTTAAATGGGGGACAAGATTAATCCACAAGGGTTGGAAAACCATGTCCAATCTCCTGTTGACTTCATTGCTTTGCTTCTCTTTATGCTGTTGAGTCATATATTATTCCAATAATTTGTTCCTGTATTTATCAAAAGACAAATTCAAGCTGAAGAGGAATTAACAGGTTTGCGACGCGGTTATCAGATAAATGTACTGCTTATGTTTTCTGTTTTTCCATCTTATTTACGGTCACTGCAATGCCCAGAAACAACAAGGAAAGGAAAAATCGGTCTATATTTCAATTCAGATCTGATTACGGTATGTTGCGATAAAGATAAAAGTTAAAGTATTAACGTATTTCTGATTTCTGAAGTTATTTATACAGTCATGAGTGAAATAAGAAAATTCCAATAAATCTCTCTGTTTGTTTCAGAGAGTTTAATTTTTCAACATGTCATATACAGATTCCATGTTGGAAAAAAGAGATTTAATAATAGGTCAGCACCAAAACTTTACCTCATTTATATATATTCTGGAGAAAGAAAAATTTGGGAAACCTATTAACAGTTAGCGCAACCCCTGCCCTCAGGTTGGAATCATTTCAGTGAGACTCTTCTTGAAGCCAAACATTTGCCCTGCTCTTTACTTAGAGCTGTGAGTTGTATCAGTACTCTTTGTTTTCATGTCCAGTATCCAAATAACATTTTAACCTGGCATTTGACAGGACTTTCAGTTTAGTTCTAAGAAAGAACTTATGATGGAGAGTTAGCTTAGCCACAAACCATGACCCTCCAGTTCTTTGGGTCTCAACTTTATGTTATTTTCCATTGAATGCCATATTTAATAAAAAATTCCTGTCATGATCTTGGCTCTGATGTCTGGTCTGATTACTCATTTGACTCACCTGCTTAACTCCGCCCAGTTCTCACTATCACTCGTCTGCTCCACCTGCATCAGTCTCTATTTAACCAGCCTTTAGACCAGCCATCAATGCCATAATTCGAGTCAGTGGTACACAAGTTTTAGAGCACTCCTTTGTTTCTGTTTACCTGGGCCGGACCTGTTCTGCCTTTGGACTTCAGAGCCTGCCTGTTCCTGTTCTGATCTGTTTGGCTGACCTGTCTGTCTGTATACTGAAACTGGAACTGCTACTCTACTCCATCTGGATTCTCCCTCTGCACCTCTTTGGGTCTCTGAGCTCCTGGCTCTGACTACAGAGCACGTCACTGACATCGGCTTTGGCTTCGCCCTCTGGATTATCCTTCCTACCTTCGTCTACTCAGTTCTGATCTCCTGCCTGTCCTTCGACCACCAATACATCAGCGTCTGGAACTCTCTGGATGGCACCCGCTACATCATGTTGGCAGTGGACCAGCTGGAAGCAGCTTCACCCTCTGGGCTCGGACCAAACTATAAGACCAGGTTAGTAACTCACCCGTTCAATTATAATCCACCTCCAGAAAGATGTTGTCAGTAACCTGTTACCTCCTCCTGCAGAGGTTCCTGTATTAGATACCCACACTGCTCACTATGGTTTTGTTTCCAATAAACGATCTGAGAAATCTAACTCTTTGTCTGCCTCGAATTAATAATCCTATTGTTCTGAGCTTGACAATTCAATCTACTCTCGTCTATTGATTTAATTCATGGATAATTTATTAGACTAACCAAAAATATTCCTGGTATTTGTCTATGTTTTCACTAGTAAATGTTGTCTTTTTTATGGTTTTCCAAGTAAGGAAAGGTATTTAACTTTAATACCTATCATAGCAAGAAATCTGCAGCTTTCCAATTGATTTTCATATTTTCAAAAGCAAAAGCCTCGTGTTATATTTTTAAGGTTTTCAAAGGTTGAATTTAGTATCCTGTTTATAATCCCCAGGACCTTACAAACTAGATATATCTTAGGTCTAAACAGAACCAAATTGATGCGATAGATCTACATATTATTACAGCCACTTAAAGAGGGAATGGATGTCAGGGTGAGTTCATTCAATCTTCAACAGAAATAGAGATTTAATTTAGATGAATTGGGAATAAAAAAGATTCTTTGGTGTTAGATTTTTGGTCACATTACTTGAATAATTCATTGTTTCTAAATTTGATATTCAATAACTGTTTATCCATAAATGTAATTGAAAAAGCCTAAACAGAAGGTTTTATAAGGTCTCCTAGATCCTAGCTGCTTTAACACTACTTTTGACTGAAATTGGTGTTTTACATAGACAGAAATATGTCAATGTCACTTTAAATTTACCATGGGCATATTGAAATGTATTGGAACGAAAGAAAACTGTCAGAAATGGGTCGGTCTGAATATTTGGCTTAATTTCTCCTTTCTGGCTTTGCTCTACCACTCCTACAGAATCATGTCAGCGCACAGCGGACCCAAACACATCAGCCAGACAGCTGAGGCTGCGAGATGAGACCATAAAGGTCATGCCGCATTTCAGATGCCGTGTTCAGAAGGATCGTCTGAGTGTCGGAGCTGCAAGATTTAATAAAGTCTGTCGCGGTTTTATGCAACACGAGCCCCCACACAGACATCTGTCACAATCAACGAAATGATGAGGAGCTTCTGACACAGTGAAAAGCTGAGGGGGTTGATGGTGTGCTGATGATGCCTGGAGTTTAAAATAAAAAAGATGCTACAACTTGTGAAGCAAAGGCAGTTGTCCTTGCATTGCAATCTCAGATTTGACATCTGCTGCAGGACTTAAATTGTCACCGCTAAGTGTAAACACAAAAACAGCAGCCACAACTTTAATAATTGTGAAAAATATATTCTTTTGCAATACCCATTCATTACTTATTCAACTGAGCTGGCTACAATTTGCGATATCTTACATGAGTCATGATTAATCTACAGTAAATTAACATTTGTGTTGCAACTCTAAAAAGATTTATCCATTATCAATTTACACTCAACACGGTTCAGACTTTCTTTAGATATTTACTGGATAAGAGCAGTAGTGATTTTTGAGCATATGGAAAGGTAAGTTAAAGTATATTTTTTGTGTGTATTGGTTGACTGACTGTACAGCGGATTACCTAGGTACAATAATAGTTGACCACAGGTGGTTGGTAACTAGTTACATTTACTTGAGTAACTTAAATATCCAATACTTTTTATGGTACTTTTTAATTTTACTAGGGTAATATTCTTGTAAGAGTTAATTGAGTAAAATTTCTTGTTATTCAAATCACCAAGAGTAACTTGTGATTTACAAACGAGCGAAAATTTATTATTTTTTTTAATAATTTTATGTCAATTTTTATTTATTTTTTGTCATTGTCAAGACCTTTGTCGTAATGTTGTGCGTAATTTAAAAAAGTTCCAACGTTAAGAGGACCGTGGCAAACAGCAGACCTCTGATGTTAACCCCAGCCAGGGCTAACCTTAGCCCGTCTGCAGCAGGCAAAATGCTCATTTAATTTGTGTATATCTGACTGTGTCAACTATTAGCCCCCCTCTAAATAAAAAAAAGTAAGAATTTATTATCTAGAGACTGTTAATACAGGGCTGCCAACTTTTCACCAAACCTTGGAGGGAGATTTTGGAAGAATTTGGACAGGCAACCCTTGTCAGAGTTAGAGTAAAAGACTATGAGAAAAGGTTGTAGGTTTTCAGAGGATTTAACTGAAACAAATTGGCAAAATGTGGAATTTTTATAGCACAGTAAATATTACTGAATAACAATAAGTGATCAGTAGTTATGTGGAACATTTTCACACATTATACATCATTTTCTATAACCTGGTGATTTTGAGATAAATGAAGTAAACAAAAATTGTCCCTGCTAAAATACTTGCTTCTTAAATATACTGTAAACTAAGAATAACACAGCTGCTGTAGATTCTATAAAAACTGACCATGACGCAAGACAGCATTTCTGTGAATGATCAATTTTGGTAGATGTGATGGAAATTGAGTTTTTAAAAATACTCAATGGACCAAAATACAGATAAATGAATACTATAATTAATAATAAAATGAGAACATCTCTCTGGTTCCTCCTCTATCAATCCCGGATAACTAAGTTGTTCTGCACATCTCCTCTGTGTCTTATGTGGTAGGTCTTTTCTAGGCTGGCTGATCTTTTGAAAAATAAAATGCAATAGTTCTTTTTCTTTTTTTTGTGGACCTCCTATGGCTTTGTGAGGCATACCTGAAAGCTTTAAGAATTACCGGTAAGCAATTTGTGTCGGTTTGATTAGTCCTAAATTCCAATGGGAGATTATTAAACTAGACTCAGCAATAATTATTTAAGCAAAACATGGTCTAAAACTGAGACTAAATAAGCTAAACTAGACAAACATAGAGTAAAGCTTACTAAAAAAAGCACTAGGTATAGAAAAAACATTCCATTTGATGGCAATTTGATGTGATCCTACCCTCAGTCTCCTCATTCATAATTTAAGCTATCTGCTGTATATTTTATTCATATTTACTCAAGTACTAGATTGCTTCAAATCTTCACTAATTTACAAAGTGAATTATATTTGTCTAGAGAAGATAAAATAAAATTCAAATGACATACCTAGTAATAACTGCTCAGAAATCCTGGTTCTTTATAATATCATGCGCAGGTCCTTCAGCTTTGCTGCTGTCAGCACAGTCAATTGGTGGGCTGGTGCAAAAATACAGACTGGATATCAACATGGCATGTCCTTTAGTGATAGCACCAAGGTTGTGTTGAAAACGTAACTGGATTTTTATCAGCATGGTATTTTTATATATAAATAAGTAGAATGGAGTTGTCATTTGTTTGCATGAACGATTGGGGATAGGGAGTGTGAGCGTGTGAAGACACTGAGATGCGGGAGTGTCACGCCCAAATGGGTGAGAGTTAACAGCCCTGTTAATAACAGGAGGTGAAATGCAGCTCCAGATGAGCAGAGTCTGTGGTGACGAGTATGATTCTGTTCCAATTGACCCATATTTATGCTGCATGCTCTTTTTTCCTCAAGTCCATACTTTCATGTGTTCTTCTCAAAAACATAATTGGCAAGAACACAAGTCCATACTCACATTCATTTGAACTGAGAAATCACCATAGTTCTCACCTGTATTTGTGCTAGACTATAGTTAAAAAAAATTCAGAAAGCCTCACTGCTAAAAAAAAAAAAAAAAAAAAAAAAAAAGAAAAGAAAAGAAAAATCATTCAAAGTCTCGGCTAGGTTTGCTGCTTTGCCTCTGGTCCAGAATGAGTATGACACTTGTCTGTGCTTTCTAAAACATGGAATGTTAAATTGGAATCTATGAAATGTGCTCTATTTTCTAAAGCCTCCTTTCATTTCTATTTTCCAGCCTATTTTTATTTCTATTTTCCAGCTCGCTGTTAGACTGTAGAAGTGTCAGATGCTCTACCACTTGACAATAGCGGTTGAGCACATCTGATCCCTCCCCACATCTTTGTGGTTATTTCACGGGATGAGAGGCATCTGGCCTCCCTGTTGCTGTTAGAAGTGTTATGAATTATGCTAAGCAGTCAAAACCATCAGAACACCACATGTAGACTTCTGCCAGTTCCTGTGTGTTATAGAATTATGGAAATCACTCTATTACATAATAAAAACCTGTGTATGGTTCTAGCAAACTTTGTGAAAAAAAAAAGTTTATCCTCCTCGGGCAATCATAAGGTACTAAATAATCACATTAAAAAGCACCTCATTGTTATACTATAAAACATTTAAAACCTATATGCTTGTCATAGTTGTATTTCCCTTGCAAATCATCATAGAGTCTCTTCAAGAAAAATGAACACCCCAGAAGGTTCCCTGTGATATGACAGGAAAACGTTTTTTTTTTATCCTGTCAACACTGACCCTCTATTTTTGAACAGTGGCCGGCGATGTCACTTATGTGATCTTTTCACAAGGTGTCTGCCACTCATGCCTGACTCTTATCTTTTGCTGGTCATAACTGCATTTCAAGCTAAAGACCTTCAAACTGCAAGATGTTCTAAGTTCTCTCTGTGATTTTCCTTTCTAATGAGAAAAGATTTCTCGATGAACCACAGCAAAAACAAAAAAAGGAAAAAGTATGTTGGTGACATATGATAACGTACATGGAAAATATCAGCTTTACTTTGTTGGCATTTAATTTATGCAGGAAATCTTTTAAACTGACAGGAAATGTTTTCAATATCTATGATTTGTGAGCAGTGGGACATCGCCTTTCAGCAAGGGCAAGCCAACCAGGGCTGTCCAAGCTATAGTTAGCTCTATGAAGGGTATTCTGCTAGCCTGCAGGTCCTTTGGGACACCTTGAATCTGCACAGACAGGTTGACCATTGAACCTAGTACACAAATCCAGAGAACATTTTTTTTATGCTAATGGGGCTTTTAAAGACAATTTCCACTGCTGTGTCTGAGCTGGAAATCGTGTATTTGTTTTTTAAAAGATCAACACAATAATTTGCTTTTGACCAAAAATAAGATTTTTTCTGGCCTCCCGGCCCTGCAATTAAAAATTAACAATCTCTTTATCCATATAGTAATACTGTATCAGATCTTATTTCTTCAGAATTAAATTACTTATGCATTAGATCCTTAAAATATAACAGTTTAGAGCCAAATTGATGTTTAAGAAAAAAAAAAAAGTTTAGATTTTTATCCAGTTAAATATGCAATTAGCCACCTACAGTTTGTAACAAATGAAGCTTGGGTAAAAAAGATGTAATTCTAATTAGATCCTTACATGCAATTTTGCCACAATACTAAACCAGGTGAACAGTAATATACAGCAAGATGTGAATTGTTTTTTATTAGATGAGAATTGTTTTTCTATTCTTGAAACACTAATTACTGTAAATCTATGACACTGGATAACACCCAATGCCTGCTTCCATGTTTTGTTAATGTTCATGTGATGATAGAGCGGGGCTTTTTTCAAGTGTCCGTTCATCAGAAAGGCTTGGCAACAGTTTAATTATCACATAATAACAATTCATGGCCATGTCACTGTCTTCTCAGTTAAAGGACTGTTCGCCCATGGAAATCCTTCGGCCTTTTAATGGGCTGGTATGTTTGACCTCCACAAAAAATAATATAAAATAATATATATATATATATATATATATA
>NW_015150574.1:584487-600151 GCF_000732505.1 Cyprinodon variegatus
TATATATATATATATATATATATATATATATATATATATATATTCTTTATATATATAAAAAAAAACACTTCCCTTGCCTTCTCATGAATCTGCCTCCAACTTTTTATTGGACAAATGTGTTTCTAGTGAGCAGTACAACACAGTCACTATAATCTATTTTGTTGTGGTCCTGAGTTGTCATCAGTCTTGATGATTAAACGGTTGGCTGTGCTTTTAAATTCTGAGGACTGTATTTTTCTCCCATTGTTCTTCAAGGGAAAAGTTTAAACTTGTACATCTAGTCGAACGGTTCAAAGAAAATAAAATTAACTCTCGATCATTTTGACATTATTTTCTGTTCTTTCCTAAAACGCACCACATCAAATTCTCACTAAGTGCTCTCTAATGGGACATGGACAGTTTGGGATTTTAGTAAGCGCAACATGGTTTCAGTATGTGTATTGGGGTGCATGTTTGTGCCCTGCATCAACCATTAACTGTGCTTTAACAAGCTCCACAGCCAGTGCACAGTTCCACTCCTGTGGAGAGGAAGACATCCTGATTGGCTCATTCTTGGCTGTGGGCCTGCAGACTTCCCAATTAGGGGCTCGGAATATTGCTGTGGGAGGTGAGGGACAAGGGAGCCCAGGAGGCCAGGTCAATCACCAGAGTTGAATCTAGGCAGCACCATGCAGCTTGTTGCTTAAGGCCTTGAATGGAGCAGGTGTGTGCGTTTTATACTGGAAAAGTGGGATTTGGGAAGCAAATTTGTACCTAGGTTTTGACAGCTTAGAGGATGTTTTTAATCATGAACTGAAAAACTGCTTTCCCTGACAGTCTGCCAATTCTTAGCCTGAAGAAAAATTTTCTCAAACTACAAATTGTTCCACCCTGTTTTTTTTTTTTTTTTTTGGCTTTAAATAGAAATACAAATTTGGCTCCGTTTCACAGCATGCAGGCCTTGATCTCCACACCTTCACCTGAAAAGAGCTCTCTGAGGATGGTTTGCAGCTAAGACATTTGCACAGGGTGTGACATCTGTTTAGGAGGAGAAGGTGAAAATCATGAAAAGAATTAGCCAACAACAACAAAAGTTAGTTGGGAAAAAATAGAAAAAGGAGGACAACAACAGTTTTTATCCAACTTAGTAAGGGGGAAGTAAGACCTGACATGACACTCTTGAAGGTGACTGAAAAAATGTGAGAAACTGTTACCTTCATGATTACCCAGATGGCACAAGTTCCCTTTTTTTTAACCTGATAAATCTGTTCAACATCATTTGGAGTGCAAGAACTCTCTTTTCTAAAGCTGCATCTGTTTAGTTGTGATAAAGGGAAGCATGTGAGTTCTAAAACAAGTACTCATTTTAAATGACTAAATGTAATAGATAAAGCTACAACTTTTAATATTCTGATAAACATGCATATTTTTCCATGCATTATGATTTGCATAGCTTTTATCTTAAAGCTTTTAATATAACAATAGTGTGGATCAAGTTCCCTCACTTAAGGAGCAATCCAGCACATCTTGATTAATGTCAAGGAAAGATCAGAGTTTGGGTTAAAGCTGCAACTCTATTTAAATGGGAAACCCTTGGCAACTTGATTAAAATATGAATTAGTTGATGATGCACTCATGCACATGCTCATATTTATCATACACGAGTGTTTATAGCTTCTGGGTATTCTCTGTTTTTATGACCATAACATGCTAAAATAAAAGAACAACCTCCTTTTTTGTGGGCTTTTATGATTACCTAATAAAAATGTTGATGTCTAAATGTCTAAATCAGTAAATGTCTAAATCAGGTTCTAAAGTTTTTTTATACATATATATTTTTGAGGGTGTGTCTATGGCCATGTATTTGCAGCCTTGTAGGGACAATTTTCCAGGAATATGCTAGGGACTTATGGTACTCCTTCTTGGAGTGGGAGTTAGGTTGAGGACTAAGGTGAAAATTTACAGTAGTTTCATTACCCCTGCCGGTATGTCGTTACTATAAAATTTCTTGTACAGCTGAGGTTAGAAATTGACTTTATATTTCAGCAAGAACATTATAAAATAAAGATACACATGACTTCTAATGAAAATATTTACAGTTAAAGCTACAGTATGTAATTCTAATTTTCCTGCGATACATAAACAGGTTATAGTGGAGATGAATCCCCTGCTCAGTGAGAAACCCAAAACAATCCTTGAGGGGAAAAGTTGATACAAACCACAAACTTGAAACCTTAGCTCAGTTTGGTGCTCAGAGAATCATTCCAGGGGGGAGAAGGTCCAAAACATCCAGTTTGCAGGAGGACTTCCTGCCGAGAGGCAAAGACAAAAACAGCAAGGTTAAAACTAGACAAAGGTAGACAAAAACTCAGTTTGACTCAGCAAAACTCACCTTGGCTAGAGTACCCAAAACTGGCAAACACTCTGGCGTCGAGGTAGTGGCAGTCAGCAGCTTAGGAGTTCTCTATTAATGAGGAAACCATCAGCAGGTGTGTGAGGAGGCCAACCAGAACCAGGCGCCGCCTGGTGGGGGAGGGAAGACATACAAAAACACAACCCACACAAACTGGATTCCTAACAAGTTTATGGTCAACACAAGTGCAAAAACTTGACAACTCAGAATCTTAATCAGCAGTTTGCTTAAAGGTGGATATTAGCGTTTTTTTTTAACCATGAGTAAATTTTGTTAGGTTAATTTTGGTAATCACTGTCCTGAACTTAAACTACAGAGAGGCACTCTAAGACTTGTTGAGTCTGAAATGTCTCGCTTTTTCTAACATTTCTGTAACCATCCTACAGATTAGCAACGGTCTTAAATGTTTAACAAAAAACCTTTAAGTAGAGACAAAATGCTGACCCGTTTAGATAATCACTAGGATAGAGTTTCTTAAGGTAAATGGTAAGTACTTATATAGCGCCTTTATTCAAGTTAGGAGACTTGACCAAAGCGCTTTACACTACATTCATTCACCCATTCATACACACACTCACACACTGATGGTGGCAAGCTACATTGTAGCCACAGCTGCCCTGGGGCTCACTGACAGAAGCGAGGCTGCCGTACACTGGCGCCACCGGGCCCTCTGACCACCATCAGTAGACAATGCAGGTGAAGTGTCTTGCCCAAGGACACAACGACAATGAAAGTCGGAGTCGGGGCTTGAACCGTCAACCCTTCGATTACAGGGCAAACTCCTCCATCCAACGCCACTGTCGCCACTGTGGTTGGAAAACGAGTTGGTTTAATAAAGAAATTGTTCCTAAAACTCTGTGAAACACCTATTAATTTGTGCATTGATGTACAGATCAGACATTACAAATGATACATAGTGCTGCTACTCTTTCCTGGGGTTTGGGTGGCCTAGAATTTATAGTGGTTAGCTTTAAACTAACTTCATTTGTAGAATTATTGTTAGGTAAAACTGAAGATACTGATTGAAGAAGTATATTGAGTTATAAACTGCTGAGATATTTTAATGTTTCTGATTTGATTGTGGCAAGTGGAGGCCACAAAACCATGTGAAGGTCTTTAAGGAATACTTTTTGAAACAATTTTTTTAGATTCCCAAAAATGAGCAGCAGAGATCCTGATAAGATCTTATAAAAATGCCTTAATCTTGGAAATGGGTCAGAACATTTTTTGTTCTCATATATGAGTATTTAAAAAAATTGAATAAAATCCCTATCTTGAGTAGGAAAATAACAGTGTTTTGTTTTGACAATGTAAAAAATTATCTGCAAACCAAAACAGAAATGTCATTCATACCTGATAGAGAATACCCCTTAATAAAACTTTGTTTTCACCAGAACTTTACAGTATTTAGCAGGCAGTAAATAACAAGCAGTCATTTAGTTACCTTTAATACTGTGAAAGCACAAGCAGTGAGTATGGATAATTTCATTTAATTTGAAGCCGTAATTAATGCAGATTGAACCCAGAGGTGCATTCTTAGTTCACTTTCCAACATCCACGTTTCACTCATGACTGCATTGCAAAATATGATAGGGACTGCTTCATTAAATTTGAAAACAGGAAAGCAGGCAGAGAAGATTTTGAATAAATGGAAGTCAGAGAAGAGTATACATGAACAAAAACTGGTAAAGGAAAAGTGGAGTTGATTTATAACAGTCATGGTGAAGTCAATATATCCTGGCTTAAAAAAACCCCAGCAGATTAGTGCCAGTTCTGCAGATAAAAAATAGATAATTTTTCCACACTTAGCTCTGATATGCAAGGACCCCTAATGTTCTCATGATGCAGCTCAAGCTAAAGTCAAAGTGTGGTTTACCATTTAAGTTCTACATGTCTTTGGATATTGTCAGTAAACTGTGCTGATGAGGACAACATCTTTGTAAGAACAGCCCATTTACCAGCTGTGGAGCTCAGCTGCCATCTGTGGGTGCCGTTTAGGCACAGTGATAGGAGGGCGGTCACAGATGCAAAACCAACATGATGACAGGCTGATCACCTCTCTCTCTCATCAGGCTCTGCCATTACTGGGAGAGTCATACATACTAGAATACAAGTAGTTTGAAGCACATTTAGGCACTTTTACACCCACACTATAAACAACTTTTGGATTTGCTGCAACACTTCTCTTACAAATGACTAGCTAGTGAACTTTTACCTTAGTTCTTACCTCAGTTTTATTTTTATTTTTTCGAACAGGAATCTTTCCCAAATGTCCATGACATTTGTATTGTTTGGTAATATGTTTAAATGTGACATCTAACATTAAATATATATTTTTAGTGTACATCAGTAACCCTTCAGTTCTGACCTTTTCACCAACTGCATTCAAAATGTCCTTGTTGGACCTTTAAGATTTAGCCATAACAACATTAAATTTGAAGAAAATGGCATCTTGAAATTTTTACATGTGACTTTTTTGTAGTGATTGTTATTTTATCTAGCTTAAATTGTTGCCTTAATGTGAAAAATCCAATACAATTATTGGCATAAAATCCAATAAAATTCTGTTTTTTTCTGACACATCCAGAAAAATAGTTCCACCGAATTCAACAACACTTACAAATTCAAATTATCAAAATAAATTATATAGGAGGTTATCAGATGTTTTTCTGTTTAAATCTCATTCCTTTAGTTTGTTGTTTTCCTAAATGTTGAAGTAAGAATTAACACCATGATGATAACAAAACAGATGTCCATGCTGACAGATTGAAGATTGTTCAGCATTTTATCAGTCTGACACGGGATTTAAAGAGGTTTCTAATCAGTAATTCTAATGTACATTAAATTGGTTAATCTCACCGCACCCTAAAAGTAAAAAAAAAAAAAAAAAAAAAAACTAAAGTGCAGCATGGCAACAAGGTGTGACAATGAGCTAAATCATATGAAGAAATGTCTGAGAGAAAAGCAATGAAAAGACTTGGAGTGCAATTTCAAGCTCATTTCTTGTCATCATACAGCTTGTTGAGGTTTGACCAAAAACAGACAGTGCTATGCAAGAAGCTCCTCAAACATCTCTCTGCTGAAAGTGTGTGTTTGTGTGTGCAGGAAGTGTATATACAAATATGAAAGATGGCCTTCATCTCACCTGAATTCTTTATGCGAAAATCTGTCTGAAATAAATGACCTTAAATGTCTTAATATACAAAAAAAAGCTTAAATAATCTAATAATATAAAAGAAATCTCAAATCTTATCTAAGAGATCTTAAATGATCTCTTTTTATTATGTATTGCAGTGGTAGACTGATTAAAAACTGTTGTATTTTAATTTAACAGCCTGTCTTACATGTTAGGACATTTTTATTTTATTTTTTTATCTGGTGAAGATCACTGAAAATAAATCATTGCTGCATGTTTAAACAGGATAATGACCCAAAGCATATTTTTAAATCAAGATAGAAGTTATTCACCAAATAAACTGTCTTCAGTCAACAGACATAAATCTTGTAGAAAAGCTGTGCAGTGAGCTGAATGCAGGACATCTTAAGAGGCAAACCCAAGAGTCCGGAGCACCTAGATAGATTGTGCAAAGAGGAATGATCACAGATCTCTTGGATTATCATCAAACCTTCTAGTATGATATAGAACAATACTAAATGCTGCCTGATTGGCAATTATTTAGTATCACAGCCATTTTCCCTTTTGAGAGGTTTAATTTTTTTGTTTTATATATATATATACCTCTTTACCAGCTGTGCCAATAAATGTAGAGTGTGCAGTATACTGTAGTCATTAAAGTAAAGTAATAAAAAAGTATGATCTTAAACAAGATTTTTTAACCTCAGCTCTGGTCATTGTTTGCTCACTTAAACATTTCTTTTAATAAAATTTCTCTTGAACAGCATCAGGATTTGTCTATAGCCAGTTTGGTTGAAGAATTAATGATGCATATGATAGCCTCTAATAAATAAGATGAGACTTAAATCAATTCTCTGGATTTAGAATTCTCTTTTGCCTTCTTATTCATTACTTTATTTTCTCTGAAATTAAGATTTGAGATGTGCACTAAACAAGTAAAGTCCAAAAATTTGCTGTCCTTCTTCAGTACAGCATTTTCTTCAGCGTAATTGAAACTTTTAACATGACTGCTATAGTTAAAAGCATAAACATGGTTCTTTCCTTATAATTAGTGCTTTTTAGAGGTTTTATATAAAACATTTTTTTTCCCTTTTTTAAATAACTCTCCATGCAAGGATTTTACAGACAGTACACATAGTTATCAAAATATAGAGCTACTGATTTTCTTCAGGTTTTAATTGACAATTATTTGTATTTTCACAGCTGATATCCTCAAATGAGGGGGAAGGATTCCTTATTAACATTTATACAGAAATAAAAATGACGTATAAATTGATTTTGCAATCTAAAATAAACCACCAACAACTGGATTTGTGGTCAATGTTTTCCATAAATGGAAATAAAACAAAAATTCTAGCGTAAAAAAAAAAAAGAAAAATAGCAAAGTTATTATTCTGGTCATTAGGGTTCACTTCTGCTGAATGAAGAGATTTGTTCAACTGTGAGCCGGTTTCACATGTTTCTCATCAAAGGTGTTGAGCTGAATGGTAACCCTAAGCCATGTTCACACTCCTTCACTCTCCTTGTAATGCTCCATGTATTCACCTCAGTAATGAGCTCCCATGGACTCCGCTGCTCAGGCAACTTTGTGTGGAATAAGCAAAGACAGATAACATGTAAATCCCCCAGTCAGAATCAGTTCAAAGAAATAAAATTACTATTATCAATAAGACATCTCCAGTTGGTTGATAAATGATTATGAGTCCGTGCAGAAGTAGAACTAGTGTTGTAAACCTATTATTCCTATTTAACAAACATGTTTTTTTTTTTTTTTTTCACAGTTAAATTGGTATTGCACACTTGCAACAACAATTTAAAAGCTCAAATAAAGTCCTTACATTACATGGATCAAATGATAATCTAATTACTTATTTCTGATAATACACATCAGAAAATGTTTGACTTTAAGCTTTGCTAAATAGGTTTGAAGGCTTCGCTGTCATTCAAAAAGCAGACAGATAGTAGTTTGGGTCAGCAGGCAATCACATCCAGAAACCTGACACATAGTATGTATAATCCAAACAGACCTCAGAGTTCCCTTTATACCTATATGAGAAAAAAATTAACTGATGGCAGATATAAGGTGGAACCTGTAGTGACGACTACATCAGGTTACTTGTTAGCAGCTTATAGTACATCAGAGCACCTAGTAACTTAAACCATCTTAAGGAAAAGTAGGAGTGTGGATTAGTGAAAGCACTTTCTAGGTCAAGGAAAGTGAATCCCAGGAACGCTTATGCGTAAAGTGAGACGATTTTCTTATCTCATGTTGCCACAGCTATAATCACATTGTACCCCTGCAAGCCTGCACTAATTATTGGCTTTTCTATTCAAACAAACAACAAATACCCACGAAGAGTAATCATCCTCCTTAGTCATAAAATTAGTCAGGCCATTAACCTTGTTACTGTCCTTTTTGTTAGATAAACACCTTTTTAAGAGGAATCAATGCTGGGAAAAGAGGCTATACTCAAAACTTTGAGTGGCTACTGGAGGAAATCTTGGATAGTGGCTAAATTTTTCACACTTTTACATATTTGTGCCATTTTCATGTGGATATCTTTTGGATAGGGTCCAAACAAACACAAGCCGTCAGTACGGGAAGCATCGTTTGGTCCAAAAGTGAGAGTTAAGCGACTTTCAGTTTGTGCCAACCCTATTATTATCTGGAGCTCTGCCCAATGTATTTTAGGATATACTTCAAGCCATCACAAACAAGGAGCACCATGAATAATTTACAGTATAGAAAGATTTACCACAGTCAGAGCATCACAGCCATCCTTCATTTTTATTTTGTGATTCACTTGTCATTTTCTATTGGAATGAAAAGGGGAAAGCATCTGCAGTTATTTTGTATTTATTTTCACACTCCCCCAGTCTTGAGCACAGCTAAAATCAGAATACCTCCCTCCCAATTTCTTTTTTATTGACCAGAAACACATATTTTATATCTGTTATTTTTATGTAAGGGTAGAACACCGTTAGTAAAGCACCCTGTGGAGAACAATTACAGCTGCATGTCATGCAAATGTTGTCAAGCAGAGTTTTAAGCAAATATCACCATATCTTATACCATATTTTGTAATTCTGTATGCATAACAGAGAAGAGGTGATTGGTGAGACTGCTTTGTTTATTTGTTCTCCAGAGGACAGTGGAGTGAAAGAGAAACAGCTAAAAGGACTGATAGGAAATAATATTATTGAATAAGTAGTTTTAGCATTTACTAGTTTAATCAAAATAAAAAATCAACTTTTTCCCCTCTTCAGGTCATTGGAGAGTCCTTGTCTCAAGTGGAGGAGTTCAAGTATCTCTGGGTCTTGTTCACAAGTGAGGGACAGATGGAGAGTGAGATCGATAGATGGATCGGTGCAGCGTGGGCAGTGATGCGGTCGCTGTATCTGACTGTCTTGGTGGAGAAGGAGCTGAGTCGGGGGGCAAAGCTCTCGATTTACCAATTGATCTTCGTTCCCACCCTCACCTATGTTCATGAGTTCTGGGTAATGACCAAAAGGACAAAATCGCGAATACAAGCAGCCAAAAGTAGATTCCTTTGCAGGATAGCCGGGCACACCCTTTGAGATCAGGTGAGGAGCTCAGTTACCCAGGAGGAGCTTGGAATAGAGTCGATACTCCTTCACATCGAAAGGAGCCAGTTGAGGTGGCTAGGGCATCTTTTTCGGATGCCTCCTGGTCGCCTCCCTCGGGAGGTGTTTCTGGCATGTCCTATTGAGAGGAGGCCTCATGGAAGGCCCAGGAAACGCTGGAGAGACTGTGTCTTTGAGCTGGTAGGGTGTCATCTTGGGGTCCCCCCAGAGCAGCTGGAGGAAGTGTGTTTGGATCAGGAAGTCTGGGCATCTCTGCTTAAGCGGGGCATACAGTGCGATTTTTTTCAATCGTTGCATGCAGCTGCTGCTCACACTGTACGACTAAACCGCAGGGTTTAGTCGTAAAGTGTGAGTTCAAAGCTCACGATTTATGTTCGGCCCGACGCTCTGATGCGATCTACCTGCTCACAATGTATGACTAAAAACCACGTCGGATTCAGCTCCGCAGTGAGATGGAGCTGCTCTGTAGCTCTCTATCCTGAAGACAAACAAATAGAAGAGGGATATTGAGCTCACTATAGTGAACCGCACAGCCTTGGCAATTTTGTGCTGAAAGCCACAGGAGCGCTGGAAGCTGTTTCAAGCGAGGGGGGCTGATGGCTGGGTTGAAAAACACATGACGTCATTATGTTGAGGGCTGTGGCTGACATTTTTAACATAACATTGTAGGCCTACATTTGTCGCCAAGAACTGCCATTTAAAATGCATCGGAACAAAGCATGAACATTTTAAACTTTATTTCTTCTCTTTTAATCATTCAAAACAAACAACAGCTCACAATTAACAGGATCAGGAACACTTGAAAAAAACATGGCCTAAATATATCCTAAACTGAGCATTGAACGTCTTGAAAGTCCATTCGACTATGGATATGGGGAATGATTTCGTATCTGAAACAAAAAACACACACAAAAAAAAAAAAACTAATTTCATATTTTATCACTAATTAGCTTAATACAGACATAATATTTAGTGATATGCAGCCTTATTCTAGCGTAGACTTCTTTAGCCACAGGACTACGACAAATAGGCACAGCATATAGAAATAAATAAGAAATAAATAACGCTAAATAGATGCTCGACGGCAGTATAGGGGAATTAAAACCATTTCTTACCTCGAAATAGTCAGAAATACGTTTCTGCTGCCTATTGCTAGCCATGCCTAAACGATTGTGAGGTGGCGGAAGCTTCCGGGGGAGTAGTCTAGTTTTTTATGAAATATTAAAATAATGAATCATTATTTTTTTATCTTATACACAGCCCATCATTTTAATCCCATATCAAACACAGTCTTTTAAAAAATAAATACATAAATAATTTCATGTTTTTAAGTACAATATTATGTTACTCCACAGCCCCCCACCATGGGGGGCTGATGCTATGACGAGGGAGGCTGCAGCCCCCGCAGCACCCCCCTTCCCGTGCCACTGGAAAGCCATGAAAAGAAAAGGCGACAAGGTATTTGAAAAAAAGACATGGCTGAGCAATTGTGGCTACTACGGTCTGTCAATTTTACAGACAGAACAGAATTTCGCTCATTGCATCCCTGCCATGCTGCTGTGTTTACATCTGAGAGGAAGAATAAAAAGAAGAATCCTTCTTTGCGCATGCACCCTGAGCAATTTGCCCATGGCAGTCAGGAGAAAATTCAACATGTTTGCAGAAAATGGATGGATGGATGGACTTTTTCCTAATGCAGGAGCTTCCATCCGATTATTATTTATATAGTTGTCATATTACCTACAGACATATAACTTGTGTTAACACTAACATTTTATCTCTGTTTGGCATCAACTGAGACCAAAATAATCCCTTTTAAAGGTTGTCCTATGGTTTAATGAAATTGAAATCAAAGTGTTTGGCTGTAATGACAATCAGAGTCAAATTTGCTGCTGTAGTTGCCAACTGTTTAGGACAGGGCTCGGCAACCCACGGCCCCGGAGCCGCATGCAGCTCTTTAGCATCCCCCTTGCGGCTCCCTAGAGCTTGTTCAAAAATTTATGAAAATAAATTTTTTTGTTTGTTTTAATATGGTGTGCAAGAGGTAAAAAAAAAAATTATTATGTTTTCCAATGCTGTAAACATTTGTATAATAAATAAATTTAGACAATAATTTGCGTCATAGAGATCAGTGGTCATAACTTGCAACCAGCATGGAGCAGTGCCAGGCAAACAAAGGGGTGGGTGTGTCTCGGACCATGGATTCCAAAGGGAAAAAAGGAAGATACCTAATGATAAAAGAGGATTCAAAGAAGAATGGAGCGAATCATTGCTTTCATTATCAATGCAGGATTGCCTGCATTTTTTGCTTTGTAACGAGATGTCAAAAAATAAAACATTTTGAAAGGCATTTCCAGGGAAGGCAAGCTAAACATGAAGTCGACCGCCAAGTTAGGAGTGAGAAAAAAAGTGCGGTTGCAGAACTTCTGGATAAATTAGAGGAGCACAAAGATAGATTTAAGAAGTGGATTGCATCTCCAAACTCCACTGCTGCTGCTAGTTTTATTGCAAGGATAAAAAAAGCATCCACAGATCGAACAGGTAGCACTCTGATGCGGGTATGTGAACTTTCTTACATTTTTTCCCCAAATCCTAAAAATATAAATCCCACCAAGTAACGATGGTGATGGAGGATGTGGGATTTTAGGGTTAGAGAGCTCTGCTCTGATGGGTGTCAGTTCCTGCTTGGTTCCTCATGACTTAATCAACTCCTCCCAACAGAAACGTGTCCACCATAGAAAGATTTCTTTATCGTGTTTCTATATTTTGATCAATTCAACAAAACCTTAACCGCGTGGTGAAGGGCGGAGGAGTAGTGCGCAGTAAAAGTGTTAACTGCTCCTCCCTTACCTCATGCTGCTATTTGACATTTGTTCCAGGATAAACATTTAATCATGAATGCTTATTATATATTGAAGCCCACATAGTCCTTTTCTATAGTGGGATATAACACTTAGAGCCCGTGTTGCCATACGAGGCATATATAAGACTTTTTTGTGGCTCCAGAAAGATTTATTTTTTTGTTTTTTTTGGTCCAATATGGCTCTTTGAGAAGTTTGGGTTGCCGACTCCTGGTTTAGGATTTACTTGTCTCATCACTTGTGAAGGCATTTTTGTCAAATTGCTGACGTGTCTTGCTATATTTTTGACATCTGAACTGGTGTTTTGTTTCTTTTATTCTTTGCCTTGTAGTGTCACCATCTTACTAGCTCTACCACTTTTTTTGGCACTTCACTAGTGCTTCAGTAAAACTGTGTACATCTAGCCTCCTAGACATGATTTTGACTAGACCCCAGTTTTCAGGCTTGGGCAGGCTCCTTTCCTTCTCAGGGAGATTTAATATAAACCTGGGCACAGTGTCCTCTGGCATCACCATCAAGGTGGATAGCTTTTTCCCAAACCAAAAGCTTACCATCTACCAGAAAAGAAAACCATAGAATACCAAACAACTTAAACACATCTTAAATATAATGAAAATTATATTAAATTCAAGCTTAATATACACTACCGTTCAAAAGTTTGGGGTCACATTGAAATGTCCTTATTTTTGAAGAAAAAGCACTGTACTTTTCAATGAAGATAACTTTAAACTAGTCTGATCTTTAAAGAAATACACTCTACAAACAGGCTCTAACCAGAGTAGAAAAAGAAGTGGGAGGCCGCGTTGCACAACTGAGCAAGAAGATAAGTACATTAGAGTCTCTAGTTCGAGAAACAGACGCCTCACAGGTCCCCAACTGGCATCTTCATTAAATAGTACCCGCAGTAGCCTGTTTTGTGCTGTCCTCTGCAGGCAGTACACACAGTTGTATGAAAACTTCAATTTCTTAGCAATTTCTCGCATGGAATAGCCTTCATTTCTAAGAACAAGAATAGACTGTCAAGTTTCAGATGAAAGCTCTCTTTTTCTGGCCATTTTGAGCGTTTAATTGACCCCAAAAATGTGATGTTCCAGAAACTCAGGCTGCTCAAAGGAAGGTCAGTTTTGTAGCTTAAGTAACGAGCTAGACTGTTTTCAGATATGTGAACATGATTGCACAAGGGTTTTCTAATCATTAATTAGCCTTCTGAGCCAATGAGCAAACACATTGTACCATTAAAACACTAGAGTGATAGTTGCTGGAAATGGGCCTCTATACACCTATGTAGATATTGCACCAAAAACCAGACATTTGCAGCTAGAATAGTCATTTACCACGTTAGCATTGTATAGAGTGTATTTCTTTAAAGTTAAGACTAGTTTAAAGTTATCCTCATTGAAAAGTACACTGCTTTTTCTTCAAAAATAAGGACATTTCAATGTGACCCCAAACTTCTGAACAGTAGTGTATTTAAATTTAAAACTATTTTATTGGTCTAAAACAAAAGCTAAATGTTGCTGTAACACTTTGTGTTTTTGTGAGTCTCTTTAGATATAGAAAAAGGTGGCACTTGAAAGTAAAGTATCATGCAAAGTGCCAAGCTAAGTTATAAGAATGGAGTGGAGGAGAGATTCACCCATATGTGATTAAGATAACCTTTTCCATGTCCAGTAAGTGCTGTTCCCAGCACTTACTGGACATGGCAGACCATAGCCAAGCTGCCCTCTCCAACGACCATTTTTTTAAAGTATGACACAGACAACACCTATAACCCTCACAGCCTCAGCTCTACTTCACAGAGGAGGTAGTGAAAACCCTTAAAAATGGCCTTGAACAGAGATGATGGGGTAGTTAAAAAGTTAGACTGTGGGGTTAAACAGACAGCCCAAAACCCTCTCCTTTATTGGATTGCATGAGATTCTTCACAACGTATCAGACTAAACAACTTCTATTTCTTCCCAAACCCTGTAATCGTGTTCAAGGACCTCTGTCTGCCAGAGGTCAGTGCCTGTCAGAGACAATGGCTCTTAAATTAGAAAGATGCCATTCTTTCCTCCGCTTGACCGCCTGTGGTGGTAGTCCCATCAGATACATTAGCTGAAGTGCAGGGACAGAGAATGTCCCTCAAAAGTAGATGAGTTCCTAATAGCATTCTGCTCTTCATACATCAGGGCCCCATTGAGGACAAAGATTCTGACCTTGAAGTCCTAGGAAGCCTGACATATAAGGGGAATTTATAACAAGAAAGTTTTGGTGTTGTCAGCATCAGTTACAGCAGGCGGGAAATGTAATTTTTCATGCTTAGCATCTGACACCCAAGGTCTATAGAGCACAGGACAAAAGCCCTTTGAAGAAAAAAATGTTTCAAATAGAAAAATGGAGGTTCAGATTTTCTATAAGCGCAGGTAATAACGACCTGGTACAGGAAATTGCTGAAGTAGAGGGTAGAAGAGACGATGAGACTGATTTGATGCTGGAAGCTTTGGAGTGCAGTGGATAAATGTAATTTTCCAACAGGTGATTTTGTAAATGGAGGTAATTTTTGTAAATTAGGAGAGTAAAAAAAAAAAAAAAAAAAGATTTCCAGCCGTATTACTGAGTCACAAGCAGTAGAGAGAGTTTATGAGCTGATAAAATAGATTAGAAGAGAAATTGGACACCGAATCTGTTTGACACACATGATGAAGATTTTACTTCCTTTTAAGTTATTTGCATTTTGTAAGATTAAAATTATTTCATGAAATTATGTTTTCCTTTGCTTTGGTGCTCTAATCATTTATTAGGGGTTGTTAATTTCAATTAAATTTATTGGCAAAAGAAACCAACTTACTATATTCTAAAGCCAAAGCAGGTGCTCAATATTAAATGAATACAGGACGCACTTTCTTTCGTATTTTGAAATAATTACTTACATCTTTATAAACAACAATGATACTGGTAATAATTAGAGGTTGTGTTCTCTATCCCTCCCTTCTGCTGTCTATTGCCCTTCTCATCAACGCAGACAACGAATCCATCACCCATCCTGTGTGAGTCATGGGTATTGTCTCCTTACATTTCTCTAAAGAACTGTCTTTCACCATTTCTTGGATTTAACATGACTTGTTAACAATGATCCCTAGAAACTGATCATGTAAATGTATTGAGCGTACCTTTAGTTATTTAAAATATTGGAAGAATATACTCTGAAATGAGCGAAGGGAAGAATGAGTTTTCTTCAGCCGAAGGCTTTTTGTGGTATGAAATTTACTGTATATCGCTTCCTACATACAATCATTTCAGTTACGTTTTGCATGAGTCATCAACTGGACTTTTATTAAGAATACATTATAATGATATACTTGTATACACAGAATTCAATTTAATATCTTTCAAAATACATTTCCCAAATTCATAACAAATGGAAACACAAGATGTGAAAATTGTCAGAATAATGTTGTAGCCTTCTTGACCTCATTATATTTGGTTTGACTAGCATATTAAAGCTGCCCTACAAAGACGCCAGTTGGGACAAAACATCTACCGGGTTCAAACAAAAGAAAAGATGAGAGAGGCTGCAGAAATTGTGATGCTACCACTGAGTGTAATAATTATAATGGGATAAAATTGTCGGGATCTGGAGATCTGCCACCTGTCTCCAGCAGAGAGCGCTGTGGGCTTCCTGAGCTG
>NW_015150574.1:601116-636168 GCF_000732505.1 Cyprinodon variegatus
ATAGATAGATAGATAGATAGATAGATAGATAGATAGATAGATAGATAGATAGATAGATAGATAGATAGATAGATAGATAGAAATTGAAAAAAATAATTACCATCCAAAGTCTTCACTCCCTCCAACACTGCTGAGATTCTGAACCTGTATAAAAGTGAACTTGCGAAGATGGATTGCATAAAGGTGTTCTTTGAACTAGAGTGGCTGTCGAAGTCTTTATCAGACAATAATGTGACAAGAGCGGAAAGCTCCAAAGTAATCTTTGTTATTCTGCTAGAAGTAGTGTTGTCCACAGGGAGCGCATTCCCAGACTGTTTAATCAGGCATATTAATCATACATTATTTATTACAATTACAAAAGCAGCTCTCCAAGGCTATAGCCCTTGAAGGAATGAAGCATGAAAAAGACTGTGTGAACAGATTAAACTGGCCCTATGGCACTCCTCAGCACAATGTGTTGTAGTGAGCTGATTTAGAAGACATTAAATCAGTTGTACATTAAATTCTTTCAGATGCATATAGAAATAATACATACAATAGTTTTTTTGTGTCTTCTAAAAATGCCAAAAATGTCCCAAAATTCTTGCCCTTACAAAAAATAAAAATACAAAAGGTTGAAAGTCTGAAGATGATTATGAGTCTCAGATATAAGTAAAGCACAATAGGAAGACATAACAATCAGTATAAATTTGTTGAACACATTCCTGAGCTGTCTTTTTAAATTCTTTAAATCCCATGTTTATAAGGAAGGGCATATATTTCTCCCTTTTCCCTTTTCAGGTGTTGCTCCAGGCCATCCATCATTATGGCACAGCAGTGCTGAGCTATGCTTAGGTGAGCCTGATTAAAGCCAAGGATGCCTCTCCACCTGCTCTGAAGAAAATGAGCAGGGAGGGATGACTCCAGACCCCCCTCTCCATCCATCTCCCTACTGCTTTATTCATGTGCTATCTGGTTCACTGGCTTCTGCATCGTGTTTGCCTCTCCATAATTTGGATTGTACAGCAGGTGCTGGTGAATTGTGCATGTCTCATTGTGTGTTCCACAAAGCCTTCCTCTCTTCTCCTTTGTGTATGGATAAATGTGCCTGGAGACATTATTTGCCAATTATCTCCTCACAGCATCTACCGTTTCAAGAGGAAAAAGAAGGAGTTAAGAGCCAAAATTGTAATTTTATTTGTAAAAAGAAATCCCAACGATGACAATACCCCTGTCACACTCTATATGCACTGCCTTTTAGTGGAATATGAAGGCAAATGTTGGATAAGGTTCCAGAATCACCAATCAACATAATACAGCATAATGATTTATTTTTACCTAAAATTTAAAAAGCAGAATGATAAGGTCCTATACATCACCTATGCACTAGGGCTACAGAATGTACCCAAGTTCTGCTTAAACAGCATTTTTTTTGTTACCATCTTATGCAATGTTATACAGAGACTCTGTATAGCATTATAGATGGTATAAATATACACCCATCACCACATGTTGAATACTTGAAGTTGCTGTCATGCACAGTTGGATCTATTTTCCTAATATAGCTAAATATACCAAGGAGGCAAATAATCATTTGCCTCCTTGGTGTCGTGTTGCATATAAAATCTTCATAGAGAATGATCATTTATCTCCACATAATCACTGAGTGTTTAAAAAAGGAAGAACAGGGGGTTCTGTCATGAGAATTGAAATCACTATATCCTGACATGTATGAAAATGTAGTTTCCTACCATTATCCAATACATGCGCACCAAGCAAAACACAGGCTCATAATTTTGAAAAAACTTGTTTAAATAAGTGTACTTAATTTCTAACATTTACACCCACATACAAATGCTACGTACACCAACTTACCCAGCAAGATCAGAAACAGCAGCTTTATGTTCCCTGATGTATTTTCAGCTTTGAGGATCTTTTAAAAAAATGTTAGCTTACATTATTCATCTGTTGCATTCTTAGTTTATTTTTATTTATCTAATCCATGTATCCTTGCAGGCATTTGTTTAAAAACTGCATTATTCAGACTTTGTGAGTCTTTTTTTTAATATTACGCCTGTTTCTCCTGCATTTCAGCTTATGCATATAATAATAGAGAAGTACGTTGGCATTAGCATGAGCATTACTTCATTGTTGCAGCTGCAGGTCAGATTTATTACTTTATGCAGGCACGGCTCATGAATTTTGATGGATAGCAATAAAGTCTTATTTGAAACTTGATATTTTATCAACGTTTTGTTAGGAAGCTCATCTGTCTAGAACTAAAATGCAAGCAAGTGCAAGAACCTTTCAATAAGTTACATTTCTTATCACTTTTTTAAAACCTGTCTGCTAATTTTCTCTTGCATTTTTTAAAAATTAATATGTGCAGTGATGTCACAACAGAGAAGAGATTGTAGTGAGTTAATTCTCTCAAAACACAAACATGGACTTATCCTGCTTAGTTTTGACAAAAAAAATCCAATGAATATAGAAACATAAAGCCAGCTTCATCCCACAAATATATTTTATGTAAATTTAATACATTGTAATTTGTTTTGTTTAAATGTATTATTTAAACCTGTAGAAAAGGTTCTGTATAATCATGCATTTTATTTAAAGTCCCTTTCAAGAAACCCAAGGACACTGTACATATAAAGTGGGGAAAAGGGAGAGCAACACAAATAGTCAGAATGTAATAAAAATGCATGAATAAAAGCCTAACAAAAACAGATATAAGAGTTTAATAAAGAGTGCAACAAACAGTGGTGTAACAGATGGACTGAATGATGTCAGAGTTTGTAGGCACATTTGAACAGGTGGGCTTTGAGGTGAGATTTAAAGAGAACAAAATAATTTATGTTATGGAGGTCTGGAGGGAGGAAGTTCCAGAGTTTGGGAGCCGAGCAGCTAAAAGCCCTGGAGCCCATGGTAACCTGTCGAGAGGAAGGAAAAGTGAGATGGAGACAGGAAGAAGATCTCAGGGAATGAGAGGGAACAGCAGTGCAGATAAATATGGAGGGTTACGCTTGTAGATGGTCTGAAAAGCAAAAAGAAGAATCTTAAACATAATTCTGTAACTAATAGGATGCCAGTGGAGCTGTTTTAGGACAGGAGTGATGTGATTATAGGAAAGGGGTCGTGGTGATGATGCAGGCAGCAGAATTCTGGACCTGTTAAAGTACAATGGGTGCTTTTTGGGGGTAGACCTAAAGAAAAAGGGAATTACAGTAGTCGAAATAGGAGGTGAACCAGGGAGTGCACCAGTATACTAGTGGAATGGGTATTGAGGGAGGAGCCGGGTCGTGTGACAGTGCAGAGGTGGAAATATGCAGAAACAAGTGTGTTATCAATTTTGGCATGGATGAATAGGGTGCTGTCAAGGATGACCCTCAGACTCTTAACCTGAGGCGAAGGGGGGACTAATGAATGTTCAATTAATAGTGAGAAACTGTTAGTTTTAGAGAGAGTTCAATGAGAATGAACTCAATTTTATTGTTGTTGAGTTTGAGGAATTTCAATCAGGACTGAAGGTCATCTAGATGCTGGAAAGAGAGGAAGGTGGAAAGGAAGAGTAAGGTTTGCCAGAGAGGTAGAGCTGGGTATCATCTCTGTACTGGTGAAAACTGATGTTATGTTTCCAGACAACCTTGTCAAGGGGGAGGATACTGACGACAAAAAGAAGTGGGCCGAGGACTGAACCCTGGAGGAAGGACACCTGCAGTGAGGGGAGATGGCTGGGAGCAAAATTATTTAAGTTGAATGAACTGAGTGGGGCCAGAGACCATTCAAGATGGGTCTGGGTGATTCCAGGAGAAAATAGTGTGATATAGTGTCAAAAGCCACACTCATATCAAAGAAAGGATGAGGAGGGAGAGGAGACCAGAATCTGCTGCCATGAGGAGGTCAATTGTAATTTTTAGGACTGCAGATTGGTTGTTGTTATGAGGGCGAAAAACCATAGTAAGAAAATCTGGAGGATTGTAAACATCCTTATGTTTTTCCATATAGAAACCAAAATGGTCTTTATTTTAGAGTGCCATTCTTTATCCTAGCAGAAAGGAATCTTTGAAAAATAATACATTTGCCATAAGCACTAGTCCTAGACTCAACATTAGCAACATGAAAATACTTCTAAAATTATTCAAAATCAATTCTAAAAAAAACAATCAATGGGGAAATGCCTGAATTGGAATAATGTGATTTGGTCTCTCTTTACCGTTATAGAGCAGTAGTGCTACATGCAGAGTAAAGTGGGACGGTGAGATTTGATGGCAATACACAGAGTTACCTCAGAGGTGTTGGTTGATTAATAATCTCCTCTTGCGATCATTAATATATTCTTGATGATGTGGTGATGTTTATTATTGTTATTGTAGAGATATCTGTACGTTGAAAAAAACATGTCAATGCATTATGAAAAAACAGCACAATATAATGTATAATAACTCTAAACCTTTAGTTTAGATCAGTTAAATTTGCCAAATAGATAAATAGCTCCAGCTCTGACCACATACCGGTATTTGCTGTTGGACTTATATGTCTACTCCAAAACACTGACTTGTTTTTTCATTAGAAAACTCTATAGGTAATCTTGAATGGTTTTGCTTTTGTTTCATTGGTAAAACCCAGCTGTGCACAAATGTACCTTCCTGACCGATGTCTTGAAACTTTTCTAAACATTTTCTTTTTTTTTTAAACGGCATCTATTTTTTCTAAGGTGCACAGAGCTATACTGCAGCAAAACATAAAGCAGCCACCACCATAGCTAATGGTTGGTACTGTTTTATCTTACAAGCTTCCCTCTTTTTTCAACTGCACAAGGACATTTTTGTCAAACTGCAATTTTTTTTTTTTCATCAGGACAGAGGACATTTTTTGAGAGATAACAGAGTGGCCTTTCAGCCTATGTAGGAATTGTTTCACTGTGGATATTGACAATCTCTTACTATCTTCATACATCCTCTTCACAGCTTGCTTAGTTTTGTTTTGGGATTGTTAAACAGAATCTCAATTTTGGAACATATAACCTCTTTGAAAAGTATTATGTCAGGACATTATCATGGCATTTATACTGTCTAAACAGATAAATATGGCACCTTCAGGTGGCCATCTGAGAATTGAGTCTAAGGATAAACCCGACATGTAAAGCTTCACATTTCCCTTTTTTATATATCAGCTAATGTCTTATGTTTTCCCCATGTTTTCCACAAGAAAATTGTGTATATTTTATACCTAAAATGCATTTACAGGTGTGCCATTTTTGAAAGAGATGCTGTGAATAAAATTTTTACAATAGTACTGAAATTATATTTTGAGAATTTTGCCTTTTATTTTTTCCCTTTTAACAAATAGAAATACATTTGTTATACCTGTATTATCATTACAAACTTCAAACAATAAAACTTAAGTTTGACTGTGAAAAATGTTTTGCATGCAGACATTTCAAATGCATATCATTATATGTATGGATTTTCTACCATCAAAAGAAAAACAAAAAACAAAAAAGTTTCTTTTTAGATTCTGGTCTTTATTTTGCCATTCAATACTTTTTTTTTCTCCCTTCCAATCTAAGTAGAGTTTAAACAAGGAAATGAGCAGGGAGCTTATTTTCAGAGATAAACGTAAAGCAATATAATGCATGTATCTCTGAAAAAAAGTTTTTAGTTTTAGATGATGGAGCCAAAGAAAAAGCAACTGTACTATAAGAGTCTGGAGGTGGGACTCTGGCCGAAGCTTATCATTACTGACATGAGCTGTTGGCAGACGTGATGGACAGCCTTTCACATTGATACATCGCCTCAGAGTTAGTCAACTGGAAGTACACAGTGAATTTAGTGGCATTCGTGACTGACAGTCAGTCTTTTAAAAGATGTACTGTAGCTAAAGATACTCTCCAAACTTATACTCTAAGGTTTAGAAAATATCTTGTCTTTCACATTGGTTCTTGCGTCATAACCTTTAAGAGGATTTAATTGAAGGTAAAAGCTTTTGTCATGTTAAGGCAATGTTATGGATGAGGACAGACATGATGTAAAGGACAGGATCTACTGTTGAACTTGAATATTCAAGAAAACAGTGTAAATCCTGTGGTTTTGTAACTCTCGTTGTAACAATGAGATTAAATGTAGCAATAAATTCTTGGGCTGAAGAAAAATTTGAGCTGGGCTCTCTTTCATATTTTGGTGCAAAATTGAAATTGCTGCAAACAGGCTCGGACTGGAAACGATTTTCAGCCCTTGGTATTTTTCCATCTACACGGACCCACTTATAGACCCCCCTGAAAAAAAAAAAATAGAAGCACAATCAAATGTGTGCGTCTCAAATGTGAAACACAAGATGAATACACACTGTGGATTATCACACAAACGCCTCTCACCACATCAGTAGGGCTGCCAGATGTCACTGACTCACGTTTTCCAGCCCAAAAGATGTTGATAAACCACGTGGATATACAATATCTCACCCAATTTGAACCAAAGTCTATTGATCTCTTTGGCCTTAAATCTAAAGAAAAATATTTTTTACCCATATACAGCCATCCTAAAGTGCCACATTGGGAAACCCAACCTGGGTCCCAACCTGGCAACAATGCACGTAAGACGCGAAACATTGGCCAAACCCCATTATGCACCGCAACATATTTTTGCTAAATATTTGAACATAAATTCCTCAAACATATAAGAGGAACATATTATCATCAACATGTTTAAAGAAAGCATTTTAGTTTTATTACAATTTAGTTTGTTGCAAGGATTTAACAGTTTGAAGAAAATTGAAAATTACACTATATACAAACCGTCACAAGGATGTGCATTACAAGGAAGGGCTATATATACTGCATGCATCATTTAGGTAGTTAACGTTGTATTACTTCTTGAGCTCCTTTGAGTTATTTACTGTCACAGGAAGGTGCTTCGGCCGGAGAGTAAGTGTTGGGGCCGGTATGATTTAAGGAGTACCGGCCCTCGCATGGTGAAATTAGGAACGGGCCACCGGGAAAATGCCCGGTATCCCACATTACCAGTCCGAGCCTGACTGCAAATTATAGTCCAACAGGAGTGGAATATTTGTACCTGCTGAAAAGACCTTACATTTGGACATTGTGATTTATTTTAAGATGTAAAATATTTTAATAATTAAAGGCGAAAAATTGATATACAGCAACTCAATTGTTAGAAATTTAATTAGAAAATAATCAATGGATCTTAGAGAAAATATTATTTTTATTTAGTTTTTCATTCTTCTTTGATAAATAAATAACCATTGACACCAGATAATTCGCCAATAATTTAAAAGGCGCAAATTCTCCTAAAAGCTACAGTTTTTAAAATAAGAAAACAAAAATAAATTAAATTTGGCCTTTCAAATGTTTTACCCCAAGATAATATAGTAGTTTTAAACTTGGCTTCGAAGAAAGAAACCATGACAACACAACATCAAACATTTCATGTCGTGGCTACAAAAGTTTGCTTAAGTGGCATCAACACCCATACAGTTGATCACAGTTGTTGTTTGTGAGCCTAATGTTTCCCAGGAAGGGAAATGTCTTGCTTTGCCATGTCTTTTAGTTTTTATGGTTGCTCTCTTGACACAGAAATGTTAATACCTGCTAATGTCCACAGATCTTACGTTTAATCCAAAACTGTCTGCAAAAGTTTCCTCTTGCATCCTTACTCCTCAGTAACAACCTGTTACTAACATAACTTACCAACATAAATTATGTTATTTGGGTGATGCGGTTGTTAGGAGAAATGGAAGTGGTGATGGATGCCCATGTAAAAAAAAACAAGCAAAACATGCTTATCAGGCTCAAGCTGAAATTATTTATAGGTTGAATTTACTCTTTAATTACCTTTATTTCATATAAAGTTATTTGCAGCCCTTAAAGATTTTTAGAGGAGATCTGAAATTTCTGTTCCTTTTTTTTTTTCCTTTCTCTCACTTGACAAACCATTTTAAAAGGTTAAATTAAGGAGCTTGTATTTACTCTGATTTTCAATGTTACCATTATTTTTTTTATTAAAAAACAAATATATATCATGAGTTACAAGCCGAAAGACAATTGAAAAGCAAACACTGTTGCACAATCCCAAGTCTCTGATCCCCTTTTAAACATTAAATAATTTCTCCACATATCTGAGAGGAACATCTTGATCATTTCATCATATGTCAGACTGCGACAAACTTTAAAAATTCTGAAAAATACAAATGATGCTCCTTTCTCATGTCATACTAGTAGATGTTAGAGAAGTATGCAAACAGAGGCTGTTATCTGAATCCCACATTCCTCCCACAAAGGGAAGGTTTGAATTTTGATTAGTACTCCCTCTTCTGTAATCCAGAAAAAAAAGTATGAAATGAATGCAGCTTACCTGTGTGGATCACCAAGGCGCTTTGGTGCAGCATTTACCATGATAATGAATGAATCACTCAGAAGAGGAAAGCTGTGGTAAGGCCTGGATCGATTAGCCTGTTATTTTAGTACTAATGAGCTGTTTGATCTCAGGAGGCTTATGCTGTTGCTGAAGTGAATAAACTATAGTGCTATGTGTTTGAACCTTGAATAAGTTTACCTTCTACCTTAGATGGTGTTATCATTTGTAAATAAAAAAAATTCATACTACTTGCATTTCTTTTTACAATTTGCCATGTATACATTAAAATTTGTTTTATAATCTAATGTGATAATCCAAACAAATTAGTCAAGTCAAGTCAAGTCAGCTTTTATTGTCACTTTCTTCATATGTACAAGACATACAAGGGAAATGAAATTACGTTTACTCTCTAGAAATATACAAATATACAAGAAATATACAAGACTGACATTTACAGACTGACATAAAGTGTGGGACATGACAGGTAACAGTGATAAGATAATGCGCAGTCTCTGGCACAGTGTGTGCGTGTGTGTGTGTGTGTGTGTGTGTGTGTGTGTGTGTGTGTATAACTTTTAAATAGAGGTTAAATGAAATGTAGTTCAAATATTTTTATTTTTTGTATTGGTCATCTTTACTCTGAAATGAAATGTAACGCACCCAATTTCCTTCAGTAGTCATTTATAGTTTACCTGGGTTTTTTTTCCTTTTGGTTAGATACATTTTTTGACAGGCTCTGACTTGGACACTTGGACAATAATAATAAATAAACAGCTGTATGAGTCAAGAATAAGTCTTAAAGAAAAATATAATTGGGGATTGGGGAGTAAAACATTATTCAAAGCTATAAACATCATACAAAGCATTTGTTTATCCATCTATCCAGGTCCATACATCTATAACAGGAAAGCAGCCAAGAGCGGCATGATAACTCTGGAAGAACTGCATAGAACTTTACTCATGTAAAATCACTGAAAACACCTGATTTCAGTGACTGAAAACACCTGATTTCAGTGATTGCCTCAAAGTGTTGCTCAACTACTTTTGTCAATTTCAATTAATGGAAATTTCCAGAGCCATAACAAAGAATAACAATGAGTCAGTATGTAGGTAGTCAAAGTCTAGACATTGATTTAAATGTGACTGAGCAGCTGGACTGAAAAACTGGTCTTAAACCACCCCCCTTTCTTTTGACTGAACTTGGGCTCTTTTGCAAAAATAACAGGTAATACATTCAAGCTGGGCAAAGCCACTAGAGGAAAATCTCTCTTGCAAGTTAGTAGAGATTTCCTTGGCACAGCAAATCATAAAGGTTTATGAGAGCTTAGGGCTTCACTGCCTTAAGATCTGTTCTGTTTCCGGATCAAGTTGATCTGGACCTGATGATTCCTAAAAATAATTTAACTGAGTCAGATTGGTCTTTTGTTATCTACTTTTATTTTTAAAGATATGAGTTATACTTGTCATATATCTAAAAGACAATTATTTAATATGTATTATTTGAAATCTAACATTCTATGACGTTTTTTTGCACTTTTTGGTTCTGTTTTAGTTTTCTTTTTGAGTTTTCATTGGCTTCTTTTCCATTTTGTGTTGTTTTCTGGTTGTATTTGAGTTAATGTATTTCTTTTTTACCCTCTGCTGCTCTCTTTGTCTGGCTGAAGTTGTGAAAGCTGCGAAAGGTTGGACCTGTTTGAATTCACTGCCAAAACTCTGAAGGTCTCCTTATTTTCATGGACTTCCAAGGACCCAGTCCAGATAGACCCGGTCCTTGGAAGACACAGCCTATGAATTTGAATTCAGCCTATGTCCCCTCTTTCCTAGCTCTCTTCTAGATTATTTTGTCCACCCCTGCTCCCAATCAGTTGATTAGCCCAGTTCTTGTTTTGTTTGGCGTATATACTCCTCCTCTCAGTTACTGTTTGCTGAATTCCCCTGATGTCTCTTGTCTTGTTTTGTTTTGTTTTGTTTTTTTTTTTGGTTGGTTTTCTATTTTGTTTTGGTTTGTTTTCTGTTGCCCTACATTAAGATTGCAAGAAACCACCTCAGCCTCCATCTCTGCATTTGGGTCCTCTTAAAACATCCACACAAACTAACAAATACAAACTTCACAAACATTTGTTTTCTTTAGTAGGATTTCATTTCAATATGCTTAATGCCTTCATTCAGTTTAAGAACATGGTCCTATAACCATAAATGCTTTATTTAATAAAGCTAGTAAAACCAGAGTGAAAAGAAGAAAATCTAGTCAGGATTTGCCAGTGAGGGTAGCTTTTCTTATAATGACAAATATTTCAAGAGATTTTCATTTCAGGGAGAGGTTTTGAAAGCAAAAAGGCTTGTTTTTGCAGAAGCAAAGGACACAACGTGTAATCCTGTAATGACAGTCTGGTCTAGCTTGGCCCACATATTGCTGTAAAGGTAGCTACAGCAGATCCTGTTAACTTCAATTTGCTCACTGCTGCTGAGCCAGCAGACTGAACTGAATGATAAGAGACCAGATTCCAGCCTAATCCCTCTATCACTTTTCGTCTCTGTTCTCTGCCACCCGCATCCTTCACAAACAAACCACTGCCAGTTAATTTGCCTTCGCCCCTGGCTGTGGAAAGGTGCCAATAGATGTTCCTTCAAGATGTAATGGGATGTATGTTTTGTTGTTTTTCACATGACTAATTCTCATTTCTTTCTAAAAGGCAGTCGAGGAAATGAAGCCTTTGTGTTTTTGTTGCTGTTTTCCTTTGTAGTCCTACCTTTACTTGTTTCCTTGGCTTTAGGGAGTGCTTAGAAAAAGCAGTCTTGACATTTTGTAGCAATGCAGTAATTGCAGTCTAAGCTTTATATTCTAACCCCCCAACTTAAATGTCATGGTGTCTGATTACACTGCCTTTCAAAAGCATTAATTCTGCTTGGATTCTTCACAAATTTTTACTTGTCACATCCCCAATCTTAAACAGAGGGATAAAGTGGATCTAAGGGTGAATGCAATGTAATGTCTATTGATTTTATATCCATGCGACAACCAGTGTCTATATTCATGACAAATTACCTGTGGACAATCAAGATAATCTAATTTGATCTGATCTAATCTAACCAAACTCTAATTTAGTTTATTAAAATTGATTCAGATAAAATGTCACACAATGCATTATAATAAAGTGAAAGATAAATAATTGCTTTGAGGATTTTTACCAATTAAAATCTGGAAACTGTGTCATTTCATTTGTTCCACTTTACTCTGACATGACTAAATTAGTCCAACGCAATCAATTGCATTTGGGAAATACACAATTGCTGAATAGAGTCCACCTATGTGGAATCTATTCTTTATGTTCAGCCCTGTATAAAGCTCCTCCAATAAGGCCTCTTTGAGAATATATTTATAGAAAAGGTATCATGAAAACCAGGGAAGACAGCAGAAAGGTCAGGGGGAAAAGTTGTGAAGCCTGAAAAGGATTAGATAAAAATACAATCCCAAGCTTTGGTGATCTCAGGGAACACTTTTTAATTAATGGTCTAAAAATTGAAAGCACTAGACGCAGCTGCAAAATCTGCAAAGACATGGCTCTCCACCTAGCTGTTAAGAATACAAATACTCATGGTAACTCTGAAGAAGCTGCAATAATCTACAGTTAAAGCAGGAAAATCGATCCGTTGGTCAATAGTTAGTATTCTTCTGAATCTTCTTTTTTTCTGATTTTTCATGGAAGATTTGGAAAAAGTAAGCCATTTCTTTAGATACCCTATACAGTTTGGCAAAAGCCATTTAAGGGAACAGAGTGAATATGTAAAAAGAAGGTGCTCTGGTTCAGTGTTTCCCAGCCCTGGTCCACAGGGACTACTGTCATGCTTGTTTTAGGGTGTTTCCCTGCTGCAACATACTTGGCCTGAATGAATGGGTGATTGACAGGCCTCTGTAGCATCTACTAACCAGCAGATGATATCATGCAATAATCTAAACCAGGTGGGCTGCCAATGAGTTATATCTAAAAAAAAATGCAGGACAGTGGGTCCTAAGATGCAGTGTGGGGAACTACAGCTCTAGTCAAATGAGATCAGGCAACTTTTTAGTTGACATTCAAAGTGGTATGTGTGGTAGAAAAAAATGGCAATTCACCCTCAATACACAATACCCATGGTAGCACATTGTGTTGGCAGCATAATGCTGTATTAAGGCACCCTTTTCTTCAAGGTGATGGAAATTGTTCATAGTTTGCAAGGATACAGATCCCCTCTTATAAGGTTCATATTCCTAAAGATAAAGACAGAGCTTCAATTAGTGGGTAAGATCCAAGAAAATTTAGATTTTAAAAGTCAGGACCTTAACATAGTTAATACCTTTGTACAGATATTCTTCTATCCAGACTTTCTTAACGTTACCTTGAAAAGATATACTAAACAATATTTAGAGCAGTAATCACAGTTGGAGATTTATCTTTGGTTATTTTTGGTTTATCAATTAAAATCCTAATTAAATACAGTGAAGTGTTTTTTTGTAAGTTGACCAAGAAAAAAAAGAATGATGCAGTAGTAATCCTGTTGCACAGCATTGCACTTTCATAGTGCATTACCATCTACAGTTTCTATTTCCTGATGCAGGTACATAGATGTAACAGAAGTGGTTGGCTTTACTCCAAAATATTTCATATCTTTATTTCAAATCACTGTTGGTAAGGAAAAGATCAGATTGAAAAAAAGGCAGAGCTCAGTGCTTGAACCCATATGAGAGTATTTCTTTCTTTTCTCTGACTGAGAAAAAATAGTTCTTTCCCCTGTTTATTGTGCTTTATTTGACTGCTGTCACAGCTGTTTCATGTGCATTAGCATTTGAATTTCAACTCAAAGGGAGAACCTCAGTCTGAACCAGAAGCTCTGCAGGAAGCTCAGCCCAGGGAGGCTGACGACCCAGAAACAAACCTTGAATATGTGTGAATGTGGGTGCAGTGCATTTCTTACAGAGGTAAAGCAACATACTGTTGATGTAAAGCAGATGAGCCATTTTTAGGCTTGTTTTTTGCATTTATACTCCAATAATATTTTTTCAATAAAGATTTAAACTGAAGGCAATTAAAAAGATAAACAGATTAGTCCTATTTTTTGATTATGTTGGATGTTTTTTTTCCTTGAATTAATTGCCATAAACCTAAATATGAAATGCAAATATGTTGTAGGATGATAAACATTAGTTTTTATACTTCAAATCTGTATATGTTTTTGCATATTTAAAAAAAAATATATTACATAACTGCAAATCATTTCCACAGCCACTTCTTGTATTTTAAGATTTCTAAGCAGTATAAGAATGCCTAGCGCTTAAACTGTCGTTGGCTTACCACAATACTCAAATCTAAGTAAAAATCATATCACAATATAAAGCTTTGCAAGTTTCCTTGGAAATGTACAGAATGTGTTTTGACCTATAGGATGTTAGACAAAAAAAAAAAAAATCTCAAATTTAAAGCAAACAAGTCACACATCTCTACAACAATAGGCCTGTAAGCAACATTATCTGGGTGGGATGCCTTGCATACTGTACGCACGCTACATGCGTAATAAGTTGAGTCAATTCATCATAGCCATTAACCCATAGTTCAAAATCGTAGCCCCTAAGAAGTCATGGGCCCGTAAGCAACAGCTGTCTTTGCTTACCGATAGTTACGCCACTGCTCTGGATATAAATAAAGCAAAGAGCAACAAAGTAGAACCCATTTTTTCATACCTTTATAAACAGACTGACTTTTTATTAAAACCATAAAGCAAGTAACTTAAGGGGAGAAAAAATGTTTAATGAAATTGTTTGTTTGTTTTTTTATGTTGCAAACTACAAAAAAGGAAGATAAACTTTATGTCTAACAATTAATTAATTTTCTCTAAATATGCAAGAAAAGAGTCTTATTCGCATAAGCTATAATTCCCGAAATAATTGCATTGTGGAAAAACCGAACATTTTTACTGCTTTATGAAAAAGGCCTAGAAGAGAAAAATCTTTTTGTTTCTTTCTCTGTTTTTTGCAGGTGGAATCTTGTTGCTTTATGATACAACCTGCAAAACTGAAGGAAGTTTTTTAAGTACAAAGAAAACAAAGAGGTAGAAATCTTAAAGTAATATTTTTCATTTTAAGGGTTATTCATTAATTCATTTATTCATTTATTGCGGTCACTCACAGGGCTTCTTTCCTCCGCCAATGCCACAACCTACATCCAACATAAATCAGGTGAAATGTTATCATGAAAGTAAACTAAATGAAAGTAAAATCATTATTTATAAGATAATATCTGCATATTTTAAGTCCACACCTCAAGTATTTCACGGACCTCATAATTATATGATTTTGTTCTTATCACTCATCTGTAATGATGCTTTATGGGAGAAAGCAAACAAAGTTTTAACCCTCAAGGTATCTGCTCTCACTCCAGGCTTGCCACGCTATTATAATGTTCTAATATCATATCATGTAAAAACTGCAGCTTTAAATATTTGCTCTGTTTGTTTTCAAGTGTCAAACATCTGATAGTTTTCTTTTCTTTCTTAGTCTAACATTCTGCTTATACAAATATCACTCCAAATAAACAAAGGAATATTGGATTCCACAGCACTGTCGCACTATGAGAAGTGCATCTAACCCAAGTGGAAGTGTTCTACCTTTAGATAAGTTGATCCAATTACGTTGCTTGGTTTTAGTTTTGTTTGTTTTTTTCGCAAGAGGCACCTACATGGATACATTAACCCTTTTCACAAATCTCATATTGCCCCACTCCTAAGCCAGTTTTTAAGGCCACCTTTTCTCCAATCTTTCCAAGATGTGAGCATAAAGCTAAATGCTGTTCCCTTTTAGGATAACTGAGAACACTAAGTAAATAATTCTTGATGAACAAAGTTGCTGGTTTATCAGAAACTTTTAAATTTATTGAGGCCCAATATAGTTAATTTTTCATAGACCAACAACATGATTTGTAATGTGAACCAAAGGATCGCAGAGCAATGGTTTAAGGACTAGTTTAATATGATCCATCTTCCTGGGTCAAGCAACAACAATGACAGCAGCTCTCTGAATAAGTTCCAGCTGCTTGATTGATTTTTGTGAGTAATATTTAGGACACTTTAGTGAAATATTCCTAGTAAAACCAGCTCAGAGAATGTGGAGGGATTTGCGGTCCAGTATTTCATTCCATTTCTCATGGTGTTTGAAGGAAATTGTTGTTATAGGCATTAGTGTAAAGCTGTTTTGACAATGAATTTCCCAGCCATAGAGATCCTGCAGTGAAATTAAAGCTGCTTTAAATGCTTCTCCCTGATTCAGACTTTATATAGCGTCAATTCACTACACATGTCATCTCTTGGCCCTTTACATTTTAACCAAATCATTCAGTCAAATTGATTCAGTTTTCTACCTAAGGATAACCAGTTGATTGCATCGACTCATTAAGTCGAAGGTAATCCCTGACACTAAGCATGCTTGTAGCAACAGTGGAGAGGAAAATCTCCCCTTAAACAGGAAGAAACCTCCAGGAGAACCAGACTCAGTGTGAGCGGCCATCTGCTGAGGCCGACTGGGGTTTGAGGAGAAAGAAGCAGACATACAGTAAGAAGCAGAGATAAAAACAAATGCAACTGTAAACCAGCTCCACAGGTGGCTCGGTCCAGGAAACACACAGCCAGGCAGAGGTGTTTTTAACCAACTCCCATGCTGGAGGATGAGGAAAGCTTATCTAGCCAGTCACAGATGTTTGGTTTATATGCATCTTTTTACTGAAGGCCCTGCACCCCATCTTAATTCACCCAAATCTTTCTTTATTTTGATTTCAATTCTATTTAGTTCCGTTTATTTCTAGATCACCAATTCCCAACACATGTCACCTCAAGGCACTTTACAGAGATAATACAGTCAGATTGGTTAAAAGTTTCTATAAAGGAGAACAAGTTCATTGCACCAAGTCATTGACTTGCAAGACATGCTCCTCCTGGATAGGATTGTGGTGACAATTCTTGCATTTTGTTGTTGACTCTTCAGCAATCCCTCACACTAAGCAAAGTGTTGATCTCATTGAATACTAGAAAGGCTCCTCAGTAAATTTCATAAAATTATTGGTAAAATGTGCATTATCAAACTTCATAAATATATTAATTAAACTGTGTTAATATGTGCACAAATATATGCCTGATTTCATGAGTATGTCCCGCATTAATCAGCTGTTTATTGCACACTCTGACATCATCTCCCCTCTGCTCTGGAGCAGTAGGATTCTGCCTGTTAGCCTCTATAAGAAATCCCTGTTGAGGTTTGAGCCTCGGTCTACTACACTAAATAGTGAGAAAGTAGGGCCATGATCGGAAAACACGCCAAAATACGTCACTTCTAGGGAGCCCACCCCTATGGAGCAGGGCTCACCCCTATGGAGCAGGGCCCACCCCTATGGAGCAGGGGTGGGCTGTGAGGCTGGTTTCTCAAGGAAAACTGGCAAACATATTTAAGGATTATTGACTGATGGTGGCCAGATAGGAGGAGGTTTCCCTCGTGAGTCGAGAGAGAAAAGTGATCATTCAGTCAGCCAGCCATCATGTGCTGAATTCCTGATGTGTTTCTGCAGTTTATTATTTCAGGGCACTTCATGACAGCTATTTTCACCCGTAGTGTGTTTTATGTGTTTCAACATTTATAAATGAAATTTAAGTTTGGATTTAACACCATTGAGCCTACAAAAGGTAAATGTCAACCAGCTACACAGGTGGCCCTGTCCAGGAAAAATATAGACAGGCGGAAGAGCTCCAAGCCAGCTCCCATGTCAGAAGATGCTAGAGAGCCCATACAGTGACACAATAACAGCCCCAACACAATAACAGCTGCAACACAACATAAAAACAGCAACAACACAACACAATAATGGTGCATTCAGACCGGGCGCCGTGGCTGTGGCAAATGTGCTGGAGTCACATAGAATTCCTATACAAATTGCACAGTAAAGTGGTTGGTGGTGAACTCCACACGGTGAGAGCGTTCAATGTTCTGCTATCACCCCATGCCACTACTGTAGATAAAGCTGAGGTGTTGTCAAACAGCAGCACCACATGGAGAGTGTGGTGGCTGTTGTAGTCTTGTGTTGTGTGTTGTGTTGTGGCTGTTGTTGTGTTATGGCTTTTGTATTAGAGTGAACCTTGCCAATTCTTTCAGTTCCTGATATCTAGATGACAATATCACAATGTGACAGCTGCTGTCAACTACAACATTTAATCACCCAATAGGAAAGCAATTTTAGCCTGCAAGAGATAGTTTTAAAAATGACTATAGACCTGTTACCCTGAAATTCCACATCACTGTGGCCTTAAAGAGACTCCTGTTAGGTAACCTGACCAAGCAAACAAGCATCAATCAGGAACCCTTGTAGTTTGCTTATTTTCATAGAGTTGAACTTAGATGCCTTTATACTTCTGCTTCAACAGTCAAACAACAGACAAAGCACACAACAGGTCATGTTCTTTGATTTTTACAGTGCATTTAAAACGATTCAGCCTGACTTGCTTTTTGAGAAACTCCAGAAGACTGAAGTGGAGGCCTCAACAATCACCCGTATATAAGACTACATGACAAACAGACCCCGGTCTGTGAAACTGGAGGGTCAACTGTCTAATCAAGTTGTCAGCAGCACAGGAGCACCACAGGGTCATTACTCTCACCATTCCTTTTTACTCTGTACACCTCTTACTTCCGCTACAAGAGTCCTGTGTTCTGTAGAAATACTCGGATGACTCTGTAGTCATTGGGTGAATCAAAGATGGACAAAGATCTCCCAAAATGAAGAAAATTACAGAAAGCCTTGTGAATCCTCTTTAGAAGACTTTAAAACAGGGTGTTTTCAATCAAAGGATTCTCCAGATTCTGTACAAGACAAAGCACTGCAAAAAAAATCCTCCTAGAAGTGTATAGTAACTAAATACATTGACTTTGTAAATGTAATGTATTTATTCTTCAAGGATCTGTACTTTACACTTTTGAGGATCTGTACTTTACAAAGTATTTTTGTTAAATTGCGACTTTTACTTTTAATTCATTACTTAAAATCTGTATAGAAAATAAAGCTGTCAAATAATAAATTTCAAGAATCATGAAAAACAGTGATCTCCTCTGTTTCTTCACTTGCAAACTAAAGATAATAATTTGTTTGGAAATAAGAATACTAAATCTAATTACTTTAACCCCACTTTAAACTAGATAAATCACTACTATGCACACCCTGTTCAAATCACTAAAAGTCACAAATTATTCTAAATTTGAAAATAGTAACTAAAAATAGAACTGTTTAGGCTTTTCATGCCCCCCTCCTCCCAGAGGCGGCTCCACCACAACCCACAACCATGACAACCAATCAGAGTTATTAAGGATAGCCTTGAAGCGTGGAATAAAACATTAGATGAAGGACGGAGCTTGACACATGGGCTGCTATCGACAGCTCTGTACAACGTATTTCCCCTTATGACATCATGATGGGAATGCTTTTCAGACAGAGCATTTTGAGCACAATTTAGCTTAGAGCTGGAGAAAGGCAATGATAGAGGTGAAAGGGTTTTTTTCATTTGTGAACATAATCCACAAGCTTCAACAGTCATATGCCTGTTACAAAAATATTTATCATTTCATTTTCATTTTTCTTTATTTAACCAGGTAAACCCCGTTGAGATCTGGATCTCATTTTCAAGGGAGACCTGGGCAGAGTTCCGCAATACACTGCAACCTGGTCACAAAAAATAGAACCATAAAACCTTGTTATAATGTGAATTTGGCAAAGTATGGGATCTTTAAAGTAAGAAAGGTTAGCAGCAGATATACACTGATTCTTAACATGTGTGGCTGCCAAGCACAGCTGTAATATTACTGTTCAAGTTTGGTATTTATTTCTTTTTTTGTATTGCTTTATTATTGGTTTTTGTGTATTGGACACTAACATTTATTTTTCACACCAAAATATAGGTTCTTATTATGAAGATATCTAAACGAAAATGTATATTTTTGGTGGAACAAATGCAGGTGATGTAATTCAGTTTATTTATGTAGCGCTAATTAATAACACAAGCCATCTGAAGGCGCTTCACAGAGACATTTCAATCCAGATATACAGACAGATTGGTTAAACGTTTTCTGTTTAAGTAAATCTAGCCAATTGCATTAAGTCGTTGACTTTGCAGAAATTGCTTCTCCTTGATAAGCATGTTAGAACAGCAGAGCAGACTTTTATTTGCGTTGTGATGCTGACATTGTCACAATCTCCCTCTGAGCTTGCTGTTGCTCATTTCCAGGATTTTGTTCTAAAAGTACACCATTATAAACCCTGAGCCATCAAATACCAATCTTGTTTTTGCTTCCTTTATAAGGTATGATTAATGACCATAAAAGTAGTTTACGTTATAAGTGTAAAACTACATGCAAACTATTATACTTGTCAAAAATTGAAATAATTTCAGGGCTAACATACAGTCATATAACGCACTTAAAAATGTATTGTCTTGTCCCATACTGCCTTTAGAATTTAAGTATAAGATGTATGTACACCAAAGTGAGCTGAGCATTGTGTAAAGGTGGAAAGCACTTTATTTGCATGGAAGGGCAAATTGCAATGTACGCACAGTCAAGATTGTTACTGAAAGATAAGTAGCAGCTCTCACAAGGAGCCTGGAGCAGGATCTCCTCACGGAGTTTGGAGCAGATGGTTGTCTGACTGTTTGGGGTGAACATGTGCCCTTGTCTCTGACCTGATGTCATCATTTTCCACCACAGAGGCCAGATGAAGGCCAGGAAAATGTTATACTGGAGTTTGCCCTTGAAAGACAAACAGTTTTTTCTATGGACTTGGCAGTAAGAATGCTGTTATTTTCTGACTTCTGTTATATTCAAAATTGCTCTGAGGCACATGGTGATCCTAACAAGATATCCTTCACGCTGTGCTTCTTCCTCTGGTCTAATTTCCTATTATTTTCTGTATCTCTAGATTTTACATCCTTGTTGCATCATTTATCCATTTTTTTTTTGGCAACTCTTCCCTTGTTTGAAAAATGAGCTAGGTGTTTGTACAAGGAATTCCCTAACATCTACAATTCCTCTTATCTGAAATCTGGTTTCATGTAAAACACACTACCACTGCAAACAATGACTTCACTGACTCAACTTGAAAAAGGATGTGATCACTGCATAAAATATTCATAATGTATTTGGACTGAATCCCATCATATATTTGCTTCTGTAATTTCCTCAGACTTTTTTGAGCTAGGAGAGAGGAGCAGGCTGCCGTCTCCAGAGATGCCTGTTGACAAAATTCTGCCTGTATCAAAACTTCTGTCAGGGAGGTGACAATGTCAGGTGCTGCATTGTGGTGGAGTGAAAAATGCAGGCTGAGAACCCTTTCTGAGACCTGCTGTAGCTTTTTAAGGCTTCTCTAGTGACACCTAATGGCTACAGATATATTGAAAATCGTCTAGGAAAAAAAAGAAAGTATTGTGTTTGAAATGGAACATAAATCTTATCCTCAATGGAGTGCGAAAGCATGCACTTTTGTGCAGACTTTTCATTGTATTATTCATTTGTGTTTTCTTCTACTTTCTCAGCATGAAAATGATTCTATCTTTTCTCACACCCTTTTATACTCTCTGAGAGCTCCCTTGTTTATTGACCCATCGTGTTCCACCTGGTTTAATAATACATGTATAAACTAGTGACCTATTTTCTGTTGATATCTTTTTTATGTATACATTTTAAAATCTACAGAAAATTGCAAATATGACCTGAAAGTTGCTGTTCACTTACATTCGTCATGAATAGTATCCCTGGTACTGTATTGCAAAAGTATTAACTCGTTGAACTTCACATAATTGTCAGATTTAAGGGCAAACCCCTATACATTTCATCAGGATTGTATGTCCATAATGAAGAAAAAAAGATAATTTAAAAAAAAAGAAAAAGCATGTCGACAGCTTTAAGTTTGACAATTCACAAAGAGTATTAGAGTATTAGGGTATTAGGGCTCTCTGCAGGTACTTGTCTTTGTCGTCCACTCTATTCAGCTGGCTTTTGAAACACACGTCGAGAAGGTGGAGGCCGGGTGGTGAGGGTTACGTGGGCGAGAAACACAAAAGTAACGCAATAGTTACTTTTACTAGTAACTAATTACTTTTATTGTGGAGTAACTCAGTTAGTAACTCAGTTACTTTTTGGGAGAAGTAACCAATAACTATTACAAATTACTTTTTCAAACTAACGTGCCCAACACGTTTTATGTGTTGAAACTCATAAAACACACTATGGGTGAAAATAGCTGTCATGAAGTGAAAAAATAAGTTTTTCATATGTATGTTTTTACGTCCTCATTTATAAATTTTGACTTTCACCTGCAAGTATGTAGGATATGTCCTAGTAAGCTCATCTCACCCAAAGTTGGAATTTTTTTAGCAGTCTTCTTTGCTAAATACCTTCAGCTCAGTCAGTCTGGACATTTATCTATGAAAATCTATTCGGAAGCTTTGCCACAGAAAAAATGACAAGTGCATTAAATGCATTCACTAAATGACGTTTAGCGCTCTTCTCGACAGAAAATGAACCTTGCTCCAGTCTCAAGTCTTTTGCTGCTTCTAACTATGCCCAAACTTGTATAAGCATCCCACAGCATTCTACTACCACCACTGTGGTGTTCAAGGTAATGTGGCTAGACTTCCTCCATATACTGCGCTCTACACATGGGTCCAAAAGTCCTATATGTGTCCTTTGTTCGACTTGCTGCTAGCTTTCAAAAACAGATGGACGGAGGGATAGTCTGTCCGTTGTTCTGTTCTTCAGTCTGCCTGTCCGTCCATCAGTCTGGCCGGCCAGCTGGCTGACCAACAAACAGACAGATAGATAGTTTTCTTGTTGTTACAGTGATAATAAAGATTCTTATCCAAATTTTCCTTTAACACAGGAAGATCTGACATGGATAATGTTTGTTTTTCAGAGTTTTCGAATAAGGACTTCAAAGAACAACTTCACTGTGATCAAATTATACTCAGAGTATTCCTTAAGGCACTTGGTGTCACTAGGTTTTATTTTAGAGTATATTATTTAAAGGCACTGAACCCCAGCCAGTTGATTTTTTTCTTCCTTTATTTCAGAATCATGAATACCTTTACAGTTATATAAAGCTCTCAAGACAATAGGCTAATGTTTCTTGCTGCCACGTGAAATAAATGTGAAAACATTTATTGTATGAAGATTTTGCAAAGTGTTTGGAACATATGTTATGTATTTATTTTATTATACTAAACATTAGAATGTACACATTCCTTTAATGTTCTTAGATGTGTTATCTATTCTTTGAGGTGCAGTATTTTATTGGTTTATTTATGATTCAGGCACACTTTAGTTTGAGTCTGAAGCATCAACAGTGGCAGTCTTCTAAACCTATAACAGAGCCAAGAAATAAAATATGGTGCCTGACTTTTCAAGCGCTTTGAGGTTAATTATTCAGGACTTTACTCACCGCACAACAAGCCAAGAAACAGCAGGATAGCATGCCGGGTAGAACTTGCTTCTTCATTATTCCCTCAGAGACTGCTACAAGTTTAAACTCATGTGTTCAGCTTTAATTGAGATGCACAAATTGTCTGGAGTCTGGCGCCTTCAAACACAGCAAAAGGAAATGTAAGTCGGCATGACCTCAGACATTCTCTATACTAAGCGAAGCAATCAGTGATACGTTTTGAATCAGCAACAAGGATAAGCTGTTGAATCTTACAATGATAAATTGTGAGTGTGAACTTTTTTACAGGTACATCTGTTTGATGATTAGAAATTTGTACTAGCTCTCCACAATAAATGAGCAATACATGAATGTCTGATGGTTTAATTAAAGTTTGGCATCTATCTTATTAAAAAGCAGTTAAAAAGCACAATGTGGCTGAAAACATTGTGCTTTCATGTAAGAACGAAGCATAATAAGTGAATATGGAGAGACAATGGAAATAAATATAAAAAAGAGGTCTAAGCAAACCAATTTCAGCAAAACTACATGTTTCCTTTCTATCATTAGCAAAAAAATAGGCATTAGAGGTTTTATTTTGACCTTTTCCGGATTCTCCAGGGTTTTAGACTTTCTGTACTAATTATCTACATCATTCTTAAAGATTAACAAAAGTTATAAACATACTCTTTGAATACCTTCACTTTTAGATAAAATCAAATAATTATTATAAATAAGTCAGAAACCTGAATATACTGCCTTTACTTAATTTTGCATGTTTGTTAAAAGGAGATATTATGTGTTATTATTGGAAAGACTTTCAGTTTAAAACAGGACAGAGACTTCCTTTGCACATGATGAGATGCCAAATTTTGCATATTTCAGGTCACGTCTACAGCAAGTGGCTTCAAGGTAAATCGATTGAACAACTTTCAACCTGGAAAACAACGGCCTCAAGCAGCACACCAGGAGGAGGCTTTCCTCTATCTCTAAATTTAGAATATCATATAGCAGCTCTATTGCCAAGTCTTTAAGGGTTTTGTTGACAGCAGAAAGCTGATATACTGTAGATCCTTATGTTTTCCACCTTGACAGGAAAAATAGCTTTATAGAAGCTTTAGTAATCTGTTAATAATAACAGCGATAATATCTTCTTTTATCTTTTTGATTTCTCAAAACAAAAAACCTAAATTTTTTTGTGTTTTGTCTAATAACAACATATAACCTTTATTGTCCTGCAGTGGGGAAATTTAGGTAAACAACCATTAAAGTGGAAGGTAAATTGAAGCAATCAGAACAAAGCATACATTTTGAAAAAGAAAATAAGAAAAAGCGACTTTACAGTCAGGGTAAATTTACAGAGTAAAAAGAATCTGTGCAGTTGTTAAAAATGACAAACTTAGATGCAGAGAAATTTGCAATCAGACCATTTCATAAATGTGAAACATATGTGGGTTTGTGTGGGTAAAAAGTCAAAAGACAATTTGAAATACAATAATGCTTTTTCTCTGCAATAATCCTTTGTGGTGCACCCTAGGTGCAGCACTTTGTCACCAAGGAGCACTCCAGCTCTGTAGCAGCCTAATGCATAGGGAGGGAGATGTTGTCTGGCAGTGATGTTATTTTTGCCAGAGTTCATCATCATCTCTCTCACTACCTATACTAGGTTGTGGGGATGTCCTTGGAACAAACAAGTTTTCCTTTTAATGCTTTTAGATGTATTTTGTTGATGCAGGTTGGCAGAATACTTAGAAAAATGATGTTTAAAAAAGGACATCCAGACTGAGATGATAGAGTATCATTGCTGATGAATGCTTATCAGAAGCTTTTTACTCAGGTCTCTGCCTACTGATTATCTTATTATTGTGATATAAAAAAAGATGATTTGAGGTATATTAGCATTGTCATGGAGGGTGAATACTAATGCATTAGCTACTTACAAAGGGAAATATCCTATATTTACCAAATATCACATCAAAAACTTGTCAACAAGATAATATTATCAGCAAGTATCGCCAATTTTATAATTTCAAAAGTGATTTTTAGATAAGTAGGTCAGTGCTTACTAATAATTACACTTATCATGTGTGTCTGTGAGAAGTTTAAATGTTTGCAGTGAAAGAATAAATTGTCAACTATTGTTTTTCTTTTGAAGACACGGTTGAACATTTTTTTATTATTAGACAGAATGGAGAGCAACATAGAACTCAAAATAAACTTTTATAAAGTCAAACATACATGATCTAAGTTAAACACATACCCTCCTGTTAATATTTAATTGCAGGAAAGTTGCAGGGAAATCACCTGTTTCTAATACCCATCAACAAAGACCTTGCTTAATTCTGTCTGGATATTTGACCTTTCTATTCTAAATAAATAGTTTGAGGTTATTCATTTTCTTGCTTAAACCTTACAATTAGGGGTGGTCCATAGATTTGAAGTGATGGAGCATTCCACAAGCTTATTGTTAACCTGCTTTACCGAGTCCAAAACCCGTTTTTATGTGAGTGTATGAATTTAAGAAGAATAACTGAAGGTAGACCTTGTGCAGTGCTCCATCACCACTAGTTATGTAGCAGCATCTAGTATATGCTTTTAGGTTTCAAGGCATCAAACTGACACCTACATTCATAAACTATTCCAGAGATAGTAGTTTGCTTGACTGTGATTTTTCTCTGAACATTCCATAAATTTTGCTTCCAAATTGTGCCTCTCTTTGGCGGTTTTTAAGACACACCTCCCTGGGAGAAGAACCCAGGGAATACCTAGAATTCACTGGAGAGACCAGATGCAGTCTGGCCAGGAAAATCCTTTGGTTCCCCCAGAATCGGCAGAAGGACAGGGATTAGATCTTTACAGCTGCTGCCCTTACAATCCCATCTCAAATAGGTTTAAGAGGATAGATGAATAGATAGATGGATAAAGAAGACAGATTCAGTTTAAGACACAAAACACCATGAGTGGAAGCCGAAGAAAAAAAAATTACGAAGTGCTGGTGGTCAATTTATGTCACACTTATGAAGAAAAGTGCTTAAAACTAATTTTAGTACAAGTACTACTGCCAAAAAACAAACCTAAAAAATACACAAACAAATGTATTAAAGGCATCTGAATATTTCTTGCTGAAATAATTTCTGCTTTGTGCAGAATATAATATAATATAATATCTAGGAAAGCTATGTACCTCAATGCAAGAAAGTTATCCATCTAAATCTTTTTTTTTTTTTTTGTTATGCATCTTTATTCTATTCTATTCCATTGTTTTTTTATTATTATTTATTGCTTCTATACTAGTTTACGTTTGGTTACGATAAAACCTTAACGTAACCAAAAAGAAATGTTGTTTTATGTCAAATAAAGGTCCGCCCACCAAGTAAAGAAAGTTGCATCAGAATATCCGGAAGACGTCATCAGCCCTCACCCGGTTCGTACACTGCCTACAGTTCGCTTCTTACAGCATAAGTTAGCTCTGAATGTGTGCTCGTTTTTGACCCGTTATGGCTGAACAGACTGTGGTCGATAAAATGAGTGAATTGCAAGTGGGCGGGAGCAAAAAGGTGATGTTTTTGTCTCTATAACGTGATAAAAATAACTGTTATAAGCTAACCGGTAGCTAGCCTAGCCTATGCTAAGATACATGCTGACATTTCGCCACCTGCAATGTGGCGCTAACGCTTCGGCTAGCCGATTTGTTGGCTCTATCTTTACATTTGCTTTTTATTTAACTTATACAAGTTAAGTTTGTGTTTAATGTTATTAATGGTTACTTATTTATATTCCTTTCTTTTTTGTTCGCTTTTTAAAAACCATACATTTGGGCGAAAAATGCTGTTGGAAACATTTCATTTTCATTTTAGTGAATTTATTCATGTTTTTCTACCTTAAACTATTTAGTTATTCTTGTAAGTAAATGGAGCGGGTTTTTATCCTGTGCACAAATATTTTCTTGTTTGTTCTGTTATTGTTTCCCCTCCTTTTAAAATATTCTGTACTGCAATTGAGCTACGCGTAATCAATTGTAGATCAGGGCATAATAAGTAATATTGCTTAGTATATACTCTTGTAAATAAGTGTTCTTGCTGTTTCCTTGTACGTTTTAAAATTAAGGTAGAAAGAAATGTATATGTATTATATAATTTATTGTTATTTTGAATGTTGTTTTGACAGGGGGGAAATGAAAGTGGTAAAGATGGAGGGAAGAAAAAAGGCAAAAATACCACTGCAGACTCTGCAGGCAAGACTGAGGTAAGTTTGGCAGCTCATAGGTTGCTTGATCTGGCATTATAATTAGAAAATGTTGTTTGTAGGAATATAAGTATTTATTTACCTATTGGGCTGATTGTCCCGACAGTATAAGCTTTATTATCCTGTCATAAAGGTTTGTTGTTAAATTAATTTGGGACTTTATTAAATACTTATGCTTTATTAGTTACATATTTAAATCTTTGAATGACTGTGTAAAAGTGATCTTATAGATGTGAATTGATATTTAGGAATTTAATATGAAAACAGATTTAGAATTTGTAAATCAGTTATTTTAACACATCCCTAATCAATTCCAATTTAAAGTGTTCAGTATCACTATTTACTCTCTATGATTTGCAATCTGATTATATCTAAGTGGTGTTAAAAACATTGCAAATGTGTTGAGGAAAATTAAATATGTGTTTGGTCTACCTCTGGGTTCCTGCAGATCCTTGAAAAGTCTTAAAAGGCATTGAAGTCTTCAATATAAAATCAAGGCCTTTATTGATATTAAAATGTCTTAAATCAGTCTTTCATAGGTCTTAAAATTGTTGCCACTAATAAATATAATTTTATTTTTGTAATCCATGTCAAACAATAAAATAATTGGAGGGAATGTAGATAAAGCACAATGGGAATCAAGGCAGTGGAGACACATGTGCAAAGCATGAAACTCGAAGCGTCAAAATCAAGTTATGGAGACGCAGCATCTATTTCTCCGTTCTGTTCCACCCTTGTCTCTGCAACGCCTCCACAGCATCTCTCACATCACCAACAACACCAGTAGAACCAAATCTCAGGATAATTCTTGGCGGTACGCCAACTATGAAAGTAGAAGGATTGAGTAGGGAAAAAAAACAAAGTTAGTGAATGAAGTTCAGGGGTTGTTAAAAATATATCTGTTGTTTGTTTTTAGCTTTCTTCCTATATGGAAAGTTTTTCAAAGTTTGAAACATATCTTCTGGGCCAGAAAGTAATGGGGTAAATTTGTCGTTACCAGGTTTTTCTTGTGTTTATTGTCAAGTTGGTTTTAAATTTTTATTTTAAGTGGCATTAAAAAGTCTTGAATTTAGCTTGCCTTATGCTGTAGGAACCTGTATCTGTAGAGTTGGAAATCTGAACACAATACCTATTGATGCCCAGTGGATACACAATAATTGACGAGACATCTCTCAGAATAAAGTAACATACAAAATATATGTAAGAATTAAGTTTTATTGTTTTTTGTCAATTTTCCTGAGGAAAAATTAGCTTTGGTTATTTGGTTGATTAGTTTGCCGTATGGGTCAGTAGGTTTTCTCTGCAGTGTGATGTTTTTTTGTTTTTTGTCAATGTTTCACAGTTAATTGCACTTGCTGTGGTCATTCAGCTGTAAAATGTCCTTCATCATTCAAATAACAATAATCATAACTCTCCAGTGATATTTCACTATAGCTTGCTTATGTTTTGTCCTGACAGCTGACATGCTTTTTACCGGTTAGATTTTAGTTCTCACGCTGAGGTGTGTAAGGCATAAAGCATGTGAGCTGTCTAAATATTACTTTTGTGATATAACAGAAACATTGCAGGGCATGTAAGTAGTATTCTAATACTCTTTGCGAATAGTCAAACTTAAAGCTGTGGTTCTGTATCTCAATAAGCCCGGTAGTTTTTTATTACCAGATCTTAATAGCATATTGGACTGTGTTTGCATAAGAAGATCTGTTTGCAAAACAGTCATTGTGCACAGAACGTGTTGGAGCAAACCTCAAACAGGGTTCTGACGACATGCTGTAGAGAACAAAACCACCTGATAAAAAAATTACTAGCCCAAAAATCATTTGTTGCATTGCCCTTGAGTGTTTTTTTCTTTTTTCAGTACAAAATACCTCCTTAAGAGGCTCTTACCTTTGTAACTTTTAACAGAACGAGTTTTTTCACTGACTGATGGGAGTGGGGTACTCATAGACCCACAACATATATTTATTTCGTTCCTCTTAAATGTTTAGTTATATGTTCACAATTATTCTGCAGGTCAGATTCACTTAAAAATTGGACATTTATTTTTTTTCTCAGACTTTTCAGTTGTTTTTCAGGAAGGAAATCGCAAAGTACATGTTAAAAACTTACAAAATTAGGTATTAATTATTTTGATATATACTGACACTTATTAGTTTTGTTCTAGAAAGCTCACATGGAATTTCACTTTTCCAAGAATAATGTTCAAATTGCTAAAAATGGCATATTACTGAGACATTACAGTTCCCTGTTTTTCATGTACATTCCGGTTTGCTTATTCTGTTCAATTCTTAAACAGAAAAACTGACTTTTTCCACAAAAGTCATTCTATGAAATATTTTAACAGTAGATGTCCTTCTACATCCTCTGCTATTAGCTATTGACTGTTTTTAATTTCTGTGAATTTTTGTTTTTGTAAAATTATTGGGTAAAATCTCATGTTCTATTTAATAGTGCTTCAGCAAAATGTATGTTTAAGTTTTGAAAGGAATCATTTGTTGTACTGCTTTAACCAATGCATATTGCAGAGACAGCTTGTTAATGTGCAGCCAATCCTCTAACTCACAGCTTTTGTTTCCCTCTAGTTGTCACCACCTCCCCAGTACATCGACGAACGTCTCACTTTGTATGCAAAGCTGAAAGCTGAGCATGATGCTTTAATTGCAGAAAGGGCAGCGAAGGATAGCAAGCCTATCAAGGTGACCCTGCCTGATGGAAAGGTGGTGGAGGCGGAGTCCTGGAAGACCACGCCGTACCAAGTGGCATGTGGAATTAGGTCAGGATAATGATAGGTCTGCTGTAATTGTAGTGGCGTTACAATTAATTGGAATGAGGCATATAAAAAGGGGGTAACCAAAATTTGATTGGTGAAGCTGCACTTTGATGTGCAGCTATTTAACGTGTGATTATTGTTGCTCTCTTTAAATGGGTGCAAATCACATGTTATTAAAATCAGGGATAAAATCAACTGCAACGAAAAGGATTGAAAAGATTTCATAAGAAACGTTAAACACATTTAGTTTTCTCTAGTGATTTAATTTTAATCAGCATGTTGCAATATAAAGCAGATGCCTGTATTAAAGCTTGAAAATCTCAACAAAGCAACCATGGCTATTACAGCCAGCAACATTGTGTCTTTGATGTCTTCATTTAATAAAATGTTGATATAGTGTCATTCTATTGAAATTTCAATTGCAATTAACTCTCAAAAAAGCTTTTTCACTCTTTTCTACATGTTAACATTTTCTAATTATCTACATTTTTTAAATATCTGGGATTTCTTCACTTTTAAAATAAAATACTATTCCAATTATATGCTATGGTTGAATCTGTGCGAGTGATTTAGATGTTTCTAACTATGACCACTCTCACTTTTCTGAGCAGTTTTATAGGGATTTCTACAGCTAATGCAGCCATTCCGCCATTGAAATGAACGTCTGTACTCTACTTTGATGTGGAATATTTTATGTTTTATGGTGCAGCCAAGGCCTTGCTGACAACACAGTGATTGCCAAAGTAAACAACGGCGTGTGGGACCTTGATAGACCTTTGGAGGATGACTGCAGCCTTCAGTTGCTCAAGTTTGATGACGAGGAGGCACAAGCTGTAAGTAGAAAGAAAACAACAACCCTGGTCTGATTTTTAGAGAACTTTGGTGTTATGAAAGTATTTTTTAGCAGCCAAGTTATACTCGTCTGTCTGATGTATTCCTCTTTTGTCATTGCAAGCCTTTGGGAATAAACAGAATTTGAACATCTGCTGCATTATTTGTTGATTATCTTCTGTTTATTTTATTTTTTTGTGCTTGGAATTGTAATAACTTGCAATTCTCTAAAATCATATTTTAATGTTGCTTTTATGCATAATAGGTTTATTTAGCCTTGAAATGTTTATTGGTGATAACATAGTTTTTACATTTTAGCTTCTAACTTTGTTATGAAAACTTGAAGGTTTACTGGCATTCCAGCGCCCACATCCTCGGAGAAGCCATGGAGCGAGTGTACGGAGGCTGCCTCTGCTACGGTCCACCGATTGAAAATGGCTTCTACTACGATATGTTTCTGGAGAACGAGTGAGTTGTTCATGTTTTGGCTTTCTTTTTGTTGCATAGTTTTGCCGTTAATACTTTTCAGGGTGTAACGGGTGTCTAGCAGGTTTTAAAAGATTGTTTGACGACTTATGTGGTCAGACTGGGTTTTACTCGGGTGTGGATATTTTCTTTGTTTTTCTAATATGTACTGCTGGAATAGCAAATGTGGAGTAAACTATTTAAATTGCAAATCCATAAGTTTTTTCAGTGTAGCTCTGAAACAATTTTTAGAAAAAAAATTCAGATAAATAACTTTTTTATTTGACTTCTCTTTGCTTCAGCTGCTTTTCTTGCTGCTTTAACCCACAGAAGTTTAAATATATATATATTTTAAATAAATCTACAACCTCTCTAATGAAGTCAGTTTATGCTAATGGAGACCTTGGAGACAGCTGGTCCAACATATTTTAACATTGCTGTAGGTCTAAAACCAAGGACATATATCTTTTGTTCTTCCTTTGAAAAAGTGTCTTTCTTACAGAGTCAGAGTTTTTTATGCAATCTGGATTGTGTACAATTTTATTTTACTGTTTTCCAGGTTTGAAGCAGAGTAGTAAAGGGGTATTTTTCCAGTCTCTATTAATTTGTCATAGAAAAATCCCATTATGAACAGTCTGCTACATGAATGTTTTCTGAAAACATGTTGAATTTTTATTATTCTCCAAAAACTGGGAAAGAAAATGATAAAAGTTTGGAAAATGACATAAACTTTAAAACAACTTAGCACCAGCATACTTAGCTGGTTTATTTGAATACAGTTTATTACTCTCGATTGAGAAAATTAAGGATGATATAACATTTTTTAACAGGGGTGTATCAAGCAATGACTTTCCCTGTCTGGAAAACCTCTGCAAGAAAATCATCAAGGAGAAGCAGCCGTTTGAAAGGCTAGAAATAAAGAAGGAAACTCTGCTGGAAATGTTTAAGGTAGGGTATCGCACAAGAGGGTACACAAGTAGCTGCAAAAGAAAAAAATCCAGATATGAAGAATTCTGTTGCATCCTTTACAGTACAACAAGTTTAAGTGCCGCATTCTGAATGAGAAAGTCACCACTCCCACAACCACAGTTTACAGGTGAGCCCAATGTTGGATAGCTTCCATATTTTACTAATGTATTCTGTTTTATTTCTGTAATTTGCTGCAACTTCTAAAAGAAAACCTGAAATGCATGAAAGACCAGCACCATACTTGAAATGTTTGAAATTTGTGTTAATATTACCCATGTTAACGTAAATCATTGACTATCTACTTTATTGTGAGCCTGTTTTCTGTATATTAGATAACTTGAAATCTACTCAGAGTTCTGATACAATCTATATAGATTTATATGAAGAGTTAAAACTATCAGATGTTTTACAATTAATGTATTTTGTGATAATTCTTTTTTTAAATTTTATTGGATGAATTGACAGTGGAAGAACAATTGAAGTGTTCATATTTACTGAAACAGGTTTCACAACTATAAAATTTCAGATGTGGTCCTTTAATCGATTTGTGTCGGGGTCCTCATGTGAGACACACTGGGAAGATCAAAGCCCTTAAAATCCACAAGGTTTGTTCCCCTGCTGTTTCTCTAAAGACGAAAAAGCTATGCATCACATCTCATGTTGTTAACCAACTATATTTAGTTTGTTCCAACTCCCAGGACGCAGTTACTCTGTGTCTTTTTCTCATGGGATTTGGTGGACTGCAGTTATATTCTCCCTTTGTTTGGTGTGCTAGAATTCTTCTACCTACTGGGAGGGAAAGGCAGACATGGAAACCCTCCAGAGGATCTATGGAATCTCCTTTCCTGACCCCAAAATGCTCAAAGAGTGGGAGAAGTTTCAGGAGGAAGCCAAGAACAGAGATCACCGCAAACTGGGCCGGGTAGGAAGTAAAATAAAAAAGTAGTGTTGGTGGGATAAAAGGGTTTAATATGATCTAGTATTTTACAAAATTAAATGGTTTTCATAAAAGTGTCAGTATTTAATAGCCTTATTGCTTTACAATAGTGATAAAACTATTTTTATTATATACCGATGCTGGTATGGAAGGATAGGTTTACTTGACAAATCAGTCTACTCATTACTCCATTTGACATATTGTGTTGCATTGTAGCAGAAAATATATAGATATATTTAGCGCTGTTAAGCAGTCGTAGCTACAGGGTGTGTTCTTGTTTCTGTGCGCTCCTTGTAATTATGCTTGTGGAAAAGCAAGCCGAACAGGAGCACAAAGGCAGACCAGAACCGGTGTATAATGAGGTGTTGCATTATGTCAAAGAGAAACCAGTTTGACCTCTGAGTTACCCATTTCAAATTTTCCATCTTTCTTAACAAAACCTTTTTTTCTGTATTTATCAGGAGCAGGAGCTGTTCTTCTTCCACGAGCTCAGTCCAGGAAGCTGCTTTTTCCTGCCTAAAGGGGCCTTCATCTACAACGCACTGATTGAGTTCATCAGAGTGAGTTCGAGCCGACAGGCCAACATCGGATAATTGCTTTGATCTCGCTCCAAGCTTTGAGAGGAAATGTTCTGGGTATTAGGCAGAGAGTTCAGTTTTGCAGGAAAACCTTAAGAGAATACAATGATATGACTGAGCAGCAATATTCCTTTAAAAAGAAGAGAAAATGCAGAAAGCTTCGACTTTTAACACGTATGTTTTCCCTGTCTTATTTATGTATCTGATTAATGCCCTCATATAAATGTACCGTTTACTGAGCTGGGAAAACAATTTAAGGTGCTATTTTTAATTATATTCTCAATTCAAATTAGTTTTTTTCTAAAACTAACTAGATTTATTCATCATTGTTATACCATGATCACTGAACATGATCTCTGCGTCTTTATAAAGCTTTTCAGCAGAGGGAAGCATGAAATGCTCACAGACTCTAGAAGCTTCACACCAATGATCCTCTGGTCCTCTTCATTCTCCATTCAGATTTTATGGCCTTGATTTCAAAATTAAATCCCAAAGTTATTTTAATTTGAGAATGTGAAAAGCTTTCTGTCTTTTTTTTCCTTCTCAGCCTTTAGAAAGACACCTCTGACCATTCATTTGTACATAATGAAAAGCTGAAGCAACAGTTGTAGGTGCATGTGCTGGATATGTCTTCATATTTACTCTTTAAGCTCTGTCTGACATTTTGCAAATGTCTTCATAACCCATAATTGGCTTAGCTTCTCGGATTTAAGGATGTTAATGTCCCAATTTCCTGTCCTCCTTCTCCTGCCTCACTTTTTCCTTCCACTCACTCTTCTATTATTGTGCTACGATATGCTTATGCAATTAACTGTGGTGACTTACCCCTGATGTAGAGGGAATCCATGACTGTCTACAGGAAAACTATCAAACAGGCTTCCTCGTGATCTTCTAGGGCACAGCTAAACATTCTTGTATTTAAAATACTTGTACAATCAAAGATACACAAACTAATCACTAAAATAAATATACGTAAAGCATAAATACTTCATTGCCTTGTAAAAGATCGAGGGCAAACACGTCCTCAGATGGGTTCAAGTGACACAAAGTTGGTTTTAATAAAAAACCTGATAATAAACTTAGAAATGTTTTGCATTAATCTTTTATGTAGACGGATCAAGGTATTAAATGTTATACCGCTCATTAATATAAAATGCATAACCAAAAATAATAATGTAAAGCCTTAGAAGTAAGCTCACATATGCATAATAAACAAAATCTTTTTTTAAAAATGACTATTTCAGTTTTTCATGCTAGGTTTAGTAATTATGGCCGCCTGCATGAATTTAATTGGTAAGCTCATGTACTTGGTGTTGGCTTTTTAGGGATCTCTTTGACCTGACTATGTTCATACTCAGTTTTTAATTTTGGATTTACTGCACAGAAAAATATACAAAAAAAGCTCCTGAAGATTTCCAACACAGAAAGCAGA
>NW_015150574.1:637406-638682 GCF_000732505.1 Cyprinodon variegatus
AAATTTCTTTTTGTTTTACACTTGTGTAAACAAAATGACAAATAAAATCTGTCTATGTCTAATACAGGACTGTCTCAGAAAATTAGAATATTGTGATAAAGTTCTTTATTTTCTGTAATGCAATTAAAAATCATGAAATGTCATACATTCTTGATTCATTACAAATCAACTGAAATATCACAAGCCTTTTATTGTTTTAATATCGCTGATTATGGCTTACAGCTGAAGAAAACTCAAAAATCCTATCTCAAAATATTAGAATATTTCCTCAGACCAAGTAAAAAAAAACAAAATTATAACAGCAAAACAAAATCAAACATTTGAAAAAGTCCATTAATGCACTCAGTAGTTGGTTGGGAATCCTTTTGCACAGATTACTGCATCAATGCGGCGTGGCATGGAGGCAATCAGCCTGTGGCATTGCTGAGGTGTTATGGATGCCCAGGATGCTTCTCCATGGGGTTCAGGTCAGGGGAATGACAGTAATGCCATGGTTAGTACACCAGTTACTGGTGGTTTTGGCCCTGTGGGAAGGTGCCAGATCATGCTGGAAAATGAAATCATCATCTCCATAGAGCTTTTCAGCAGATGGAAGCATGTAGTGCTCTAAAATCTCTTGGTACACAGCTGCATTTACTCTGGACTTGATGAAACACAGTGGACCAACACCAGCAGCTGACATGGCTCCCCAAACCATCGCTGACTATGGGAACTTCACACTGGATTTCAAGCAACTTGAATTTTGCGCCTCTCCAGCCTTTCTCCAGACTGTGGCACCTTGACTACCAAATGACATACAAAACTTGCTTTTGTCTGAAAAGAGGACTTTGGACCACTCTGCAACTGTCCAGTGCTTCTTTTCCATAGCCCAAGTCAGACGCTTCTTCCGTTGTCTTGAGTTCAGAAGTGGCTTGACCATGGGAATACGGCTATTGTAGCCCATTTCCCGGACACGTCTGTGAACAGTGGCTTTTGATACCTGGACTCCAACTTCAGTCCACTGTCTTTCACAATGCCGTTAAGGCTGCGGTCACCTCTCTTGGTTGTGCTGCGTTTCCTGCCACATTTCCCCCTTCCAACACACTTTTTGTGAATGTGCTTTAAAACTGCACTCTGTGAACAACCTGCTCTTTGAGAAATTTCTTTTTGTGTCTTACCCTCCTGATGGAGGGTGTCAATGATGGTCTTCTGGACAGCAGTCAGATCGGCAGTCTTCCCCATACTTGTGATTTAGTTTACTGAACAAAGCTGAGTGTTTTTTAAGGCTCAGGAAACC
>NW_015150574.1:638795-705636 GCF_000732505.1 Cyprinodon variegatus
TGCTTAAACCATTTCATTTAAAGTTAAAACCCTCATTCCTGCCTTTTCAGATGGCTCTAAATCACACTAAACCTTGTCTGTCAAATGCCATGGCCTCAGAAGTGAACTAACACTTGTGAAATAAAGTAAAACATGTAAATGTTGACATATTTGACAACACGGAAGAAAAGCTATTTCATTTTGTTATAAAGGGTGAGAAATTGCTTTTCAAATAGTGTTTTTTAGAGTGTGCACTCGTACAAAAAAACACATTGGAAGCAATTTTGCTTTAACGTAGCAAAATGGATTTCTAACTGAGGACATTTGGGGAAGTGAAATTGGGTTTTAAAAAGAAGCCATGTCTGTGCAAGCTAAAAAAGCACCTCTTTCAAATCGAGTAAGCAGTCACTCAAATACTTTAAATGTGGAAAATATCATATCATTTGCTCTAGATTCTATTGTGAAGGCATTTTCATAGCTGCGTTTTGAATTATAAACCAAACAACAATTATTAGAAAAACGGTAAACAAGACAAGCTAAGATGTATTAACATTTAAACATGAGTAAGTATAGCTTTCCCCGCGTGTGTCAGGAAGATCAGATTAAAAGAACAAAACCAAAACAACTTTTATTTCAAGGATTCTTATTTTGATTACAATATGTAAATAAATGTGATATGAAACAGGGATGTTTTATCTTTTTTAACAGATGTTGGCATCCCTCACCATAAAATCAGCTTCCTTATTTTAAACTTTACCTTTAATCTCGGTCTTTGGAGTGCTATTTTAATGTTGCCATGCATATTCTTCTTCTTCTTCTTTTTTGACTTGTCTCCTTCTCATCTAAAACTGGTTTGCAGATTCGGCACTCAGCAGAGATACCCAGACTTTTCCAGACACATTGATCACCTCCTCTGGGCCAAGCCCAAGGTGTTCTAGGGCCAGCGAGAGACTTGGTCCCCTCAACATATTCTGGGCCGTCCCCTGGGCCTCCTCCCAGTGGGGCGTGCCTGAGACACCTCTGTCATGAACCAGACTTTATGACCATAGGTGACAACAGGAACGTAGAACAACCTCTAAAATGAAAGCTTTGCCTTCTGGCTCAGTTCCTCCCACAGCAGTGTAGTGGCAGCTGCAACGATCTGTTCCTCTCCTGTATTCTTTTTTTTTTTTTTATAATATTTTTCAAGGCTGCACTTTTAACAAAGATGAAATTGTCCAGAGAGCTGTTCCAAACGAAATTTCTTTTTGTTTTACACTTGTGTAAACAAAATTACAAATAAAATCTGTCTATGTCTAATATACTTGAACTCTGCCAAATGAGGCAGGAACTCTCCTCTGACCTGGAGAGGATAAGCCATTTTTATTTCGGACCAGAATCTTGAACTCATTTTTGTTGGATCTGATCATCCCAGCCGCTTTGCGCTTGACTGCGAACCACCCCAGCAGATTGTGTAGGTCTGGGTAGGAGGGAGCCTGTTAAACCACATCATCCATAACAAGCAGAGCTAAACCATCTCAGAACATAGGACCCCTTCTAGCCTTTGGCTGCAATTCATGAAGACGATGAACAGGACTGGTGACAGAAAGCAGCCCTGCGTTTGTCCAACATGCACCAGGAGAAAAACTCATTAACACAAAATGTCTCATTTCCAACAGCTATTTTTAGTTTTTTTTTTTTTTTTTTTTAGGAGATGTCAGCTCGAATTTCCAAATTTAGAAAGCTGTTATTATATGTATTCCAAAGATTTCCTGCAATGGTACTATGATAAAGTATACATTTATATGAATACTTTCCCAACATTTCTGCCCTGATGTTCATCTGTTCAGGTGGTTGGAGATTCGCACAGATGTGTTAACAAAACCTACTTTAAAGGTACATACATTTAGTAAAGAACTCATCGGTTTGTCTTCCAGAGTGAATACAGGAAGAGAGGATTCCAAGAAGTGGTGACGCCCAATATCTACAACAGCAAACTGTGGGTGACTTCAGGCCACTGGCAGCACTACAGCGAGAACATGTTCTCCTTTGAAGCTGAGAAGGAAACCTTTGCGCTCAAACCAATGAACTGTCCGGGCCACTGGTGAGACACTTGGTTTTTCTAATGAGCGACGGTTTCACTTTGCTTTTTTCTTTGCAGTCAGAGAAGAACGAACAGAAATTGTAGCACCCTGTAAATTTGACAGATGAGCTTGTTTTCCTCTTGTATGGAATGAAGCCCCTTCATCATGCAGAATGTTAAGCTTTGCTGTGTTCAGCTCTGCTTCCTGTTGTAACCGACTGTCTATGAACAGAGTTTCATGTTTCCTCACTGCAGTAGATTTTCAGCTTTCACTGCTTGAATTAGATTGGCTTAAGAATTGAAGTGTTTACAGATGAAAAATGTCCCAGTTCTGTTTCTCGATGAATTCTACATCCCAAGGTAAAAAAAGGTATAAAAGTGACAATCTGTATTTCTTTGTTTTAAAATCATTTATGTTTTTGTTCTCCTCTAGTCTGTTATCTGTTCTTTGGAAATAACATTGCCATCCAAAATGAAGTTGCCATTTTTTTTTTTTCTTTCAGTTTTTGAATTTATTCTTTCACACTTCAGTAAAGCAATTTAATAGCGTTGTTATAACTTTAGATTGAATCAGCTTTGTTTTCGCACTTGTGTTTATTTGTGTTTCTCCCCTCTGCCTGGAACCAGTCTGATGTTTGATCACCGCCCTCGCTCCTGGAGAGAGCTGCCCCTCCGCATGGCCGACTTTGGCGTCCTGCACAGAAACGAGCTGTCTGGAGCCCTGACTGGCCTCACACGTGTCCGCCGCTTCCAGCAGGACGATGCACATATCTTCTGCTCCATTGACCAGGTGAGGGCTCCTTTTTCAAAAATACCAATTTCTGGAAGTTTGTGTTTAATAATTTGTTCAATGATGTGTCATGAGGCGCTGGGGTTAAGGAGTACAAGTAAAGAAATAAATAAAAAAAACAAAGAAAAAAGGTTTTTATGCTGGTCAGGGAAAGGAAAAAAACACCAGTGTCCCTTCCTGCAGTATTGATAATAAATGTGCAAGATATTTAATAAGGAATATATTCACTGCTGCATTTTACATTTTTTGGGTCAAATTATATGGGCAAGGCAATAAAAAGAGACACCCTGGAAAAAATAATAAGAGGTGTTTATGGAAAAGATGTCAAGGCTTTCAGTACAACAGTCTTTCTGGCCCAGTGGGCATGTTATTAGCGATGTCATATTTTCATATAAAAATTCCAAATCCTTCTTTTTTGTGATTAGTAGTTTTCAAGGAAACCTCTTTGCCCTGATTTACTACCAGTATTAATTAAACAAACCAGAGGTTTGGAAAATTGAGGTTAATTAGTTTATTAGTGGATTCAGATGGGGAGATGCTAGCTACAACATGCAGCCACTTTGCTCCTGATTGTGTATTTACCTGCAAGTGCTGACAGAAGATCATACAGCTCTTTAATACGCTCGGTGTAATATCGGAGTTGTTTCAGTTTCACTTTTTTGTATTGCAAAGCAAAACTGAAAAAATGTAATTCCAATTAAAAACAAAAATAAACAAAGTAACAGGAATTCGATTATCTTGTAAAAATGCAGATATTTTTCGTTATAATCCCAAAAAATTTTGATTCTTATCAGTTATCTTTTTTTTTTTAAGTCTTTTTAGTGGACCATGGTAGATGGAGAAAGTTTAACCACTGAAATAATTTTCTTGATCCTAGCATTCATGCTAACAGATCTCCTGATAACAGTGTTATTTATTGACATGGTTTTAATGTCAAACAATACCTGGGGATGCTAAAAGATTTCGTTTACTAGATCACCCCATCTGCAGCATTATGGCTGGAAAACTAAAGCTGAAAACAACATATATCAGTTTATTATTATAAATACCTGACCTCTTTAGATTTTGCTCTGAAACTGGTTTTTGAAATCTTTCTTCCAGGTCTACTTGAGATCTGTAAAGTATGTGATAACATACAGTGTCGGGGCTGGAACTAACAATTACATTGCTTGTTGTGTCACCAAATAAGTTACAGACTGAATCTCTGGTATTTAAATAACTGGCTTTAAGTAAAGTTAAAGTAGCCTTTTGCTTTGTGCATGTGACATAGGGTGTTTCTGTTTTATATTTGCAAAATATTGTTACGCCCTACTTTGGGCATAATGGCAAAAAGGCAGAGACATAAAGCTCATTAAATATTAATAGCATAGTAGGGAATAAGATCAAGGTTAAAGAGATATTATGAAATTTATAAAACTAAAGTTTAATTAACTTAATGTTTCTGTTGTTTTGGACCTAGATTGAAGACGAGATTAAGGGCTGCCTGGACTTCCTGCGTACGGTCTATGAGGTGTTCGGCTTCACTTTCAAACTCAACCTTTCTACCAGACCAGAGAAGTTTCTAGGAGAGCCGGAGATCTGGAACCAGGCAGAAAAGGTACAATCTGTTTCTGTGTGTCAAAAAATAACAACACTAAGATGCTGTCAGAAGGTATTGCATTGGCAGAATGAACTGTAGAGCAAGATTTGATGAATCTAGAGAAAATTAAAGTTTTAAGAGATTTTCTTTTTTCTTTGAACAGCCTTTATTTCTATCGGATTAACATCTTTTTCTTTTCCAGAGGTTTAACTCAAAGTTTTCCACTTTTTTTGTTTTAGTTATTTAGTGCTGCCTTACAGAAGCAAAAAAAAATCTAAATCAAAATAAAAACATGGAACAATAGTAACTAAAACTAAATAATTATCACTGGTCAGATAATTCCTTGGACTTGTATAAAGTTTGAGAGATTTTTGTAGGACCTCTATTAAATGACAGCTGATATAACAAACTCTGTTTTAGGTGCACTTGCGTTAGGGTTAGTGACCGACATAAGATTGTTTGTTTTTGTGAGGGTTTACTAAAAATTATTTACCTTACTCTAAAATTATTTTTAAAGTTTTCCTTCATCTAATTCATTTTAGAAATAAAATTTTTGCCGACTGCTAAGCTTCAGTCCAGTCGTCTTACCTACCATTTCAGCTGTACGAAAAACTTTACTAATAATTGTTTTCAATTAGGGCTGCAACTACCAATTATTTCGCATATCAATTAGTCTGTCAATAATTTTTTAGATCAATAATCGGATAGCAAAAGGTTGATTTAAAGAGGACTTTTTACGAAATTAAAACAGGTGAACCCAAAACTTTTCCACTTGAGTTTTGTATAGAGCATATTGACAGACGAAAAAGTTTTTTTTTGTTTTTTTTTCATCTTACATGCACAATGTTTACATATATTTTTATTTTAGCATAATTACTGCTCTAGGAGGGCCACTTTGTCAGCTAAAGGAATGTTTCAGTCTCTACACTCAATTTAACGATTAATCGAATGCTAAATTAGTTGACAATTATTACAAGAATCGATTAATCACGATTAATTGTTTCAGCCCTAGTTTCAATAAATAACTTTCTCTATTACTTCTATATCTAGAAGTAATATTTTTTTTCACAATTCCAGTTCAAATATTAAAATTCATAGATTTCCTGCTTGCAGCATGGATCCATTTGGACCGTATGCTACAGCTAACTGATGGATAACAATAAACGCTACAGTTTCAGGCCCTGTTCTGGAGGTGGCTGTATGTGCAGCTTTTATAGCGCCCAGACGCACACCTTGTAAATCTTCACACACTTGAAAGGGCTTTGTTTCACAATCCTCTTAAGGCTGCGGTTATCCTTTTTACTTATGCACCTTTTTCTGCTACCCTTTTATTTTCTGTTGGACTTTTCATTAATATTGTTGGATACAGCCCTGTGCAAACAGCCGGCCTCTTTAGCTATGAGCTTCTGTGGCTTACCCTCCCGATTTATGGCATAAATACCGTCTGCTGGACAGCCCTCCAGTCAGCAGTCTTTCCTGTGGTTGTTTAAGCTGTAAAATCTTCTGACTTTTAACCTGCCCTTTAAAATGATTTTCCAATTTGAGATGCACTTGTAATACATCAACAAGAAAAAACTAGTTTTACATAGAGGAGTGTTAGTGCACTAATCTTTTGATTATTGTTTTGCTGCAATGATTAAAGTTGTCAGAATTTATGGTATTTTAAACTACTGTATTTAAACTGTTGCCCTCTTAATCTATTGATTCATTTTTTTGTGTTTTTAAACTCTTGCCTCACTTGTTTAAGGTTTGCAGCCGCAAAGATGGAAAACAGTATAAACTCAGAAGCAACCGTAACATTATGTGGAGGCACTAACATTTCTCAGCTCAGTGATGTGTTCCAGACGACCCTTGCTTTGCTTGACAACTCTGTTTACCTCTATATTGCTCAACATCAATATGGTTGTAAAGCTATATTAATCATTTGTCTTTGTAGCAACTGGAGAACAGCTTGAATGAGTTTGGGGAGAAATGGGTTCTCAACCCTGGTGACGGCGCTTTTTACGGACCCAAGGTGAGCATAGTGCAGAAGCATTGATTTTAGTTCAGCTGTAAATCTGCCCAGTGGAGGGCCGCTGATCACGTGTGTTTTTTATGTCTTCAGATTGACATTCAGATCAAGGATGCTATCGGTCGATACCACCAGTGTGCAACCATACAGCTTGATTTCCAGCTGCCCATACGCTTTAACCTCTCCTTCGTGGGGTAATAGTTCTGCTGCTTTTTATTACAAGATGGAAAGATTAAAAACATATTTTCTCTTGCAAAAGCATTTTACTAAACTGTATACATTTTTGTTGTTCCTTTTATAAGTATCCTACTAAAACACAATGTTAACCTATTAAGATCTCCTGTTATGAGCTGACAACCTTCACCAGAAACCTTAATTCAGTTTACCCTTTTATATTTAAAGCTTAACCTAAAGGTTTGTTTCTGCTGGGAACTAAAAGTTAATGCGATACAGGCGTTTCGGTTTAAAAGCCTCTTTGCCATTAACCTAATATCTACCTGCCTCCACAGTCTGGCTCCATTTTGGTATCTTGCTGTTTTGCTAAAGTCTAAATCTGCCACTTCAAACTTAAACTCTATCATTTCTTTTTAAGGATACTGGAATCAGCCCATAATAGCTTTTATCCTTCGAGAACAGTATGTGTTTGTTGAAGATGCTTCCAAAGTCACTATTTTCTATAATGCTTGGCTAACCAGTGATGTTTTGGCAGCCATTCTGTTCTAGCTGTTATCATATTCATTCATTTTTTTATTCATATTGTTGTCATTTCATATTTGTTTTGGTAGTTTTAGATAACTTGAGTAAAAACATATGTGTATTCTCCATCTTCATGCAAAGTACAGCCCCTGTAAATATCAGCGAGGGAATGCAAAACACACACAAGCGCATTTCACTGTCCTTATGGGGACTTTCAATTGACTTAATTTCTAACCCATTTCTGTAGCCTGTGACCCTAACCATTACAGGTTCATACATAACCCTGATCCTAACCTTATAACTATTCACACATTAGTCCTAAGCCTAACACCTAACCCTAAAACAGCATTTGTATCCATGGTTACCAGACATTGGTCCCCAGTAGAGCAATCAGACCCCACGATGTGCTAAGATTTATGGAAAATGGTAAATCGGCTGTACTTATATAGCGCTTCTTCAAGTCAGCAGACTTGACCAAAGCGTTTTACACTACATTCAGTCATTCATGCACACACTCACACACTGATGGTGGCAAGCTACATTGTAGCCTCAGCTGCCCTGGGGCTCACTGACAGAAGCGGGGCTGCCGTACACTGGCGCCACCGGGCCCTCTGACCACCATCAGTAGACAGTGAAGTGTCTTGCCCAAGGACACAACGACACTGAACCGTCAATCCTTCGATTTCGGGGCAAACTCCTACATCCGACGCCACTGTCCCACTAAAAATGGTCCCCACCATGTGATAACCAATAGCCAACCACACACACACCCATTCATTTTCAAACAAGCAGCAAAATGAAGCTCATCTATGTCACTTGGAGCTGAAAGCTAGTTAAAAAAAAAAAGTAAATGCACATTTAACCAGGTGATTATCTCTCATTGTTCTCAGTTTTGGCACAATTTGGTTTTCATCTATGTACATCATTTATTGTTTTATGACTAAATATAATTTCTCCAAACTGACTAAACAAACTTTTACAAGCCCTGAAAGTCTGTTTACAAATAAAAACGATAAATGATCCCTGACCTTTATGACTAATAACTAGCTCTGGAATATACGATAAAGATCACAGATCATTTGGAATCATTGTTTTTTTTGCCTTAATCACAGCAATGATCAACCCAGTTCAGGCTATATAAACAGATTTACACACACACTATATCACAGGACAGCGCTCCACTGGAATGACAACAAGCTCACGAGCTCCTCTTCTATTTCATTTACACGATAAATAAATTTGACAGCTGGGTAACTCGCAGCCTTTTTTTAAAACACTAAAATCAGTGACGCTTTCATGCTGATTTCTCCCTGGAAATGAGGGACGTCAGGTCAGCATATTTTTTATAGCTTTCAGCCTAGAGCTATCAGAGTACATTTCATAGGCAAGGTTAACGGAACTGTAGGGGGCCACCATTGATGTCAGTTGCTGCTAAGAACTTCTGGGAGCATTTTGCAGAGAGTGTGCAGTGGTGAGTGGAGCGGAGACTCTGAGATGTCGAGGTTTGCGGACTGAGTTGTGGCTGAAGAAAGCATTTCTGTATTGGTGTAATAAAAATCGAAAAAGTCACATCTCCACATGCATGAACTGCTTATGATGACTCTCATCTTTATAAAAATGAGGGGAAAAACACTCTCAACTAGCATCGAAAATACACTCTAGATCCCCAATAATTCTAAAAAACTTTGATCTTTGCACAAAAAAGGCTTTTAAAGATGGGATGTATAAACTTCTATCCCTCATTAACATTGTACAAACATTATTACATTGGACTATATCACCGATTAGAATGGGTCCACATATTGTTCCGTTCAAGAATAATTTGATGCCATTTTTCTTCTTTTTTTTTGCTAGAAATGATATAAATATTACTATTACTAACACACATTATCCTTTGTGTTTATGTACAATGTCCCAACCTAGAAGTGGCTTACTGGATGCAGCATATTATATTTTAACAGTATCAATGTGGCCTTGTTGGCCACATTGAATGCGCTTCTTTAGAGCCTTAGATAAATTTGTATTTTTGTATTCTCTCTTATTCTGCAGTCATGATGGTGATGACCACAAGAGACCGGTGATTATTCACAGAGCCATTCTGGGATCAGTGGAGAGAATGATCGCTATTCTGACTGAGAACTATGGAGGCAAATGGTTTGTAAGCAATTATAGTTCCCTGGGTTGATTAAGGAATAAGAAACACCCTAAAAGAGGATGGCATCCACTTGTTTCCATTTGTGACAGCTAGTTACTGAAAAATATGAAAGAATAGAAATGTATCCCGTTATTCAGCTGGAGACATTTTCAGAAGCTTACATTCTGTTTGCTGTTCCAGTAGTCAAATAAAGTCGAATAAATCGCAGACATGTTCTCCTCTTTTTCAGGCCGCTGTGGCTTTCTCCCAGTCAAGTGATGGTTGTGCCTGTGGGACCAACCTGTGAAGAGTATGCTGAGAAAGTAGGCACTCTCTATATAACACAGTGACACATTTCAGGGGCCATAAGATACCCTGATGTTGACAAGTGTCGTAATTTACAACCAACCTGAAGCCATTTGTCTTTTCTATCTTATTATTGGTTGCTTCTTGTTTATAGCCGAGATCCCAGGGTGCCAGTATCAAAGAACTATACGGGAGTCTAAAAGTAATGATAGGATTGGGAGCTTAGAATAATAATCACCCTTTCTCACTACATTATAGTGCTGGATTAGTAGGTGGATTGAAGAAAGGATGAATAAAATGAAGTTAAGAAGAGTCTTGGATGGATGGAAGCGAAAGGAATTGTTTGGAAAACTGAAAGGAAAGACTAGTTTTAGGAGTTAGCATTCATTAACAGAATTATTGATTAGAATAACTGAAAGAGGGAAGACTTGATTGGATTAAAGAAGGAAGACTCAGTTTAAAGGAGGGAGTAACTGAGGGTTGATGGAAGATTTTTTTTTTTTTTTAGGCGAAAGTTGCTTTAAGAAACGGAAAGAAACAGCTGATTTTTAGAGGGGAAAGGTTGACTGCTAAAAGGGTTTATTAAAAGAAATGATTGAGAAAGGAAGGAAGGAAGGAAAGAAGAGTTTGGAGGAAAGACAGAAGGGATCATGACTCGCTGAGCCTTGATCTAAAGGATTGCAGTGACACTAAATACGTAATTCAGAGAAACAATTCATAAAACTGAAGTCTTTGCTGGGTGTAAACAGTTTATCCATTTTTCCATCTTCAGCTACAACAGTCTGTTTTATAAAGATTTATTTGTGCTAGAATGCACTTTAAAATAATGCCTCTCGCTCTTGGCAGAGAAACACCTTCTGCTTATCTCTGCTTAAATGACAGCATTTCAGCTAAAACCCTTTCCCCCACGGAATAATAACTGTTCTGCACAGTTTGCAAAAACTTTCTCTGAACTTGCATATGAATTCTGCAGCAACAGTCAATTAAATGGATTTGTGCACTAAGCTTTAGGTTCCTGTCAGGGCCGACTCTGCGCTACTTTAAAACGAATGCTATTAAAAGATTTTGAGCTTCAATCTCACTTCTGTTCCTCTAAACACAGCTCTGATTTTCTGATCTTTTAAATTAAGAATTTGTTGTAAAATGGAATACATTGTGTCAGGTGAAAGCAAAGGATTGGTACACAGAGCTGGTGAAATAATTGCCGTCACACACCATACATGCTTTACCCTACTTCCTTTTTTTTTAATTTCCAGCAAAAAGTTTCATATTTTTAAAAATGCATCCATATTATAAACTCTCAAACCAGATATTGTAGTTGTCTCATGGTTTATGCTACATTTTGACACAGGTTGCTAAGAAATGTTGCGGTTTGGATGTAGTTCAGGTCAAGGAAGGCCTTTTGCAGGGTTTAAAGTAGCATGAGCTACTGATGCAGAGTTGTATCATCACCACAACCACTAAGTTTAATAACATTTATTTAGACTTTTTCATGTACCATGAATAAACGTTAAAAATAGGTTTTGTCCTGCTTTGGTTAACTCTTTAGGTAAGGAAGGAGTTCCACAACAGCGGCTTCATGACAGACGTGGATCTTGACCCCGGCTGCACTCTGAACAAGAAGATCCGCAACGCACAGTTGGCACAGTACAACTTCATCCTGGGTCAGTGACAGCCTGCCTTCATTCTAGCTAGGCTGTTTTGTTTTATTTCTTCTAAGTACTGATTTTCTTTTTGTTGTGTTTACATTACACTTTTGTTTGAAAAGTGGTGGGAGAGAAAGAGAAGAGCAGCAACACTGTAAACGTACGCACCCGAGACAACAAAGTCCATGGCGAGCGAAGTGTGGAGGAGTGCATCGAGCGTCTCAAACAGCTGAAGGCTTCCAGGAGCAGAAACGCAGAGGAAGAATTCTGAGCTCACTGAAATGTCTTTTCTCCGCAGGACCTCAATTAAACTTAGATGCTGCGTGCTTAAGATCAATTTTTGAAGAGGAACATAAATAACTGCAAGTTTGTTTGTATTTCTAGAAAAAAAATCAGGTTCTCTTTTACCAATTCAATATATCTTTTTTCCTGTTGTATTCCATTACTTGTCTTTGGTTATGGAATAGCAGCTGACCCAGTGCAATGAAGTATACTGGTCTTTTTTTGTTTTATTTTCAATGTCATATGGTGGGGTCAGGTGGTAAACGGCTCAGAAAAACAAGTCTGTAAATGAATAAATTGTGTTCCTAAACACCTGTTTCCATGTTACATGTTGATTGAAAATAAGGGGAACTGGTTTATTTTAATGCTCTTCCATTGTCTTTTTATCATCTTTACAGGGAATTGTATGAAATATGATTTTGATAATTAAACTGTTTTTTAATTACTTTGCTGCTTTTTGAAATAAATGATTTACAGGGAATCGTATGAAATAAATGTTGGCTCTAAAGGCAACTTGGTATATAGTTGGGGAGAAAACTATTTTTTTTTTCTGGATATAGAATGAAAATTGACCTGTGTAAAAAAAAAAAAAAATAAATAAAAAAATCTGACCTTCTAATAACTAGATAACATAGTTTATTTACCCTTCTGTGGACTTTAAATATTTTTTTTGCTGTTTTAGTTGTTTCCAAGAATTTATTATGACTCTGATTTCTAAAACAAATACAAGAGCATCGTAAACTAGCAAAAGGGCAAAATACAACCACTGTATTTTATCAGAGGCACCAATCAAGGCCCATAAGTGACAGTATTTCACAAAAGAGGAAGAGATTTGTCATAAAGTGGGAAAAGAAGTGGCATGAAAATGACCAGCCTGTGGTTTTACCTAGGTTAATATCTTCAATGGGGGTTTGGCCAGTTTGCTTGCAAACTATAGGAATTTTGTACTTGAGCATAAATAAAGTAGAGCTAAGTCATGGATTCCTGGAATTGTCGCCTTTCTGTACAATTTGATTGGCACAGAATTGAGACTCTGGGAACATCTTTTTGAATGCAATTAAAGTTTTTTTTTAAACAGTCTAAACTGTTTTATTGTATTTTCTTTTTGCCCTGGCGAGATGCTTTTACTGATGTCTCTGGTTAAGGAATGGTCTAATAGAGGATTTTGTGCATGCCCTTGATATGTTTGTTAGGTTAAAGCTCTGAGTCTAGCCCCATCCCACACTTGCAAATTATTTTTGCCCATACATACTTTTTTCTCCTACATTTTCTTGCACCAAACTTTTATGCTTTCATAAAGAACTGCTTGCAGTTGACTTTCTTCACTGAGACTTTGTATCATACCCTGCTTGGACAATAACATCACATTGCTGCTTTAAAATCTTTTTTTCTGTTACTTGATAATCTAAAACTTATTTTTTGACAAATTGTTCATTTTAAGCCTTCGTAATTATTTGACTACATCTTTTGAAATTGTACTAGTGAAATGGACCAACTTTAGTAATATTTATTGCGATTAACGTTTTGCATCAGTTAAACTGTATACAGTCTGGGTTATAAGATCTTTAATAAGTGCATCTTTTCATTTCAGCAGAGTATTTAAAGTTATATAAAAATAACAGATATAGATGCACAAATGGGCTTAAGATATTGCAAATACAATAACTCATTATTGCAGCTACTGCTTGGTTTTGTAATTGTGGAATCACTAACAGCTGGATCCAGACAATTACTACACATGTATTTTAACAGTTGTGATACGTGGTCTCAATGGATAGATTATACCAAAATTCTAAAACAAACTAACTTGGTCACTTTTTCAAATAAATCAACAGTACTGGGGGAGTAACCTCTTGTTGGTTCATAAATTCTGAGGAATCCCCCCTCTGCCACATGGGCCATCATTAACTATTCCATGCTTTATTTAGAAAGTAATTACCCTTGAATAATGCAAATATATGTTGTTATGGATTCAAGAGGTGCAGAGCCTAAGATGATGCATTGAAACATGCTGAAAAGCATTTATTAAAACATGTACCGGTATTCAGACTGCTGTGGAGGATGCAGAACATTTTGTGTTAAGGTCATTAATTGGTTTAGCTGATTTATTCTGAATGTAAAAAAGTTTTACAATGTTTGTCTCTTGAAGTGTGATATAAAACTGAATTATTGGGTAATCTTTGTCACTGTTGGGTATGAGCGCCTATGTCAAATTTTTATAATGAAAAACTCTAAAAAATATGCCAACAAATGTCTTTATTGTGGACCTAGGTGTATCTCCTATTCCTAATAATTGTAAAAAAAAAAAAAAAAAGAAAGAAACTCTTTAAAAATTAAAGTATTTTTAACGCTTAAGATTATTGGGAATTAAATGTGGTTTAAAATCACTTTTACCAAATGTGGCCACAAGGGGGAACAGCTGGAACAGGATCCTCTGTGCGGGGAGACAGGGAATTGTGTGCATGTCAATGGAGTGTGGGAGAGAAAAACATTTTGATAAGGGGTTAATGAAAAGTCATTGTAGCAGGAGAATGTCACTGGATCAGAGCAGGACAACTTGAAGTCCCTTGGGATGAACTCCTCGGTGGAATCCGGGCCTCTCTGAGATTCCCAGCTTGTTTCTTTGGATCTCTCCTGCTTACCTGAATGATCGACCTGTGCACAGAGGGTTACAGTGCTTCTCTTAACAAAGCAAACTTCTCCTTTACATGAGGAGTAAAAACCTTAAAGATGCTTCCTCTAGAGAAAGACTGGCAACAGCAAAAGGTGACAGTCACTAAGTTTTAATATTCCCAAATACAGTAGGTTCCCAAATCTCCTAAAAGCTTTTATGTGAAGCCATGGTTTACCACTTATACACTTTTTATTTTTAATGTGATTTTATTGAAATCATCCATTGACTGCTATATTTAAAAATTTTAATTACGTTTTTTTTTTATTGGTATTTTATCAAATAGACAAACTTGAAATGTTTATTATTGTAAAATGGAAGGAAATTATTTATGTTTTTTATATATATATATATATCTTTCAAAAAACAAACAAAAAAACAAAACCAAAACTAAAACAGATCAGCCCTTCACTTTTAGTTATATTGAACATATACTTTGTAAGTCTTGCAAGATGATCGTAATTGATTTTAAGTCTGGATTCTATGTCTGGGCCTTTCTAGCTCTGATATAAAGCATTGTTGACACTGGGACTATAGATGTATGCTTTGAGATCGTTATCTTCCTGAGTCTCAAATCTTTTGCAGCATCTAACAGGTTTACCCTGCATTTAGCTCCAACCATGGCCTCTGACAGGTGTTGTTTTAATTCAAATGTGAAAAATGTGAAAATGTTCTTGCAGTTTGAGTATCTTTACAATAAACTGTTGTGTGTGCTGTTGATTGCAAATAGGTTTGTTAATTTAACTGAGATAACATAGACAGTTATATTTTTCTCAGGATTTACGTTTTTATATGAAATTTCTTCATGTTCAGTTCATATTTTTGCTAAACTTTGTTTCTGTTATTTAAATTCTGTTAGTCCAGTTTTACTCTACCATCTGTTTTAAACTGTGCTTTTAATGCTGACACGTTATAGCAAGAAATAAGAAATCAAATTATGTCGTTTTCTATCAATGTTCTAAAGAGATGTGAGTCTTTGTCATGTTTGTTTTTCTGTCATCTCCATGACAACTGTCAGAAGCCATTGCAGTCATCTTGTATGATGTATGCAGAACCTTTTATTTTTCCCCTTTTTTTTCCCCTCCAAGAGGATAGCTGAAAGCCAAAAAGCCTCCTCTGCGTGACATGTCGAGGTTCCTACCTACACTCTGTCTTTTCATCCTGGGGCTGTTTTGCTTCTGGGCCAAACAAATGCATACTTGACTTGTTACCAACCCTTTTCTGCTCCAACACACCTCTGTGTCTGGAAAAAACGCCTATCATCCCTGCACACACATACACACCCTCCTCCTGCACCATAACCCCTCTGCATGAATGCAACAAAACCCCAAATTATGGTCAGCCACTCATGAAGTTAGTTTTGCTTGGGAAAAACCAACGCTGCCAGCTTCAATATCATAATGTCACCAAATTATATGGTTCTAATTAGGAACTGTTTGATCACACTTTCTGGCAGCTGGAACACTAGCGTGTGACCTAAGTGGGCTTTTTTTCTCATATCGAAAATATGACCTCTGTTTCTGACCCAGCATAATTAAGAAAACCACTTTACACCACGGAGAGGCCTTTGCCAGCAGTCACACCCTGCATGAAGCCAACAGCAACCATTCAGCATCAATTTCTGTGATGTGCAAACATGAAGTAGCTGCATGTACAGCGCGAGTTGTTAGGAGTGAAGGCACAAACAATATTCCAGTGTTGGACTTCTGGCAGCGGTTTAACTTAGGCCTCTTTTAGGAGTTTGGCACTTTACTCTCAAACAAATTTTGAATATTATGATTCCTTTTCCAGTTTTAATTATTGTAACAATGTAGATATCGGTTTAAAATAAGAAATACCTCATTTGTTAAATAGATGCAATGCTGTGTATGCCTATAAAAAAGTAACACATTTCCTTTCCCCTGTGACACAAATCTTTATGATGGTTTAAAAGATAAATAAAATAAAAATTGATAGATTATAGGTTCTTATTGTTCACATTTTACAGAGTGAACTTATGCAGATTTTTTCAGCATGGGCAAAGATATGCATTAATAAAGACAACAAAAAGAGCTGATCAGTCATTATCGCTATGACAGAACTTATTCTACAAATGTGTCTCCATCTCACATTTAGAGCTAAAAGCCAAAAGCCATCTTAAGTGAACATAATTTTTTTTGAAAACTGAGGAAGCTATTTCAATCTTTAAAATTTCCATCATCCTTTTTCAAATTAGATACTTTCAAATAAATATTGACAGAAATGCAGCTTTCGTTATACAGAGATCATCTTTAAAAGGGGTGGAAATTGAAAGGATGCTGAGAGTAGAACTCAGGGGCCTATCTAAAGGGGGGCCGGGGGGGTATAGCCAATCATTGGCCACCCCTACCACGTGATTGACTCTTCCCAACGGGAGGTAATTCCCCGCCTCTGGAACAAGCAGTTTTCCTCCAAACTAAAGGGTAGCAGCAATGAAACATCATGTAGAACTTCCTACTTTAACATTTTGAAGTTGACAAACTTTGGAACACTGACAACAATACAACAATTTATTATTAATTATATTATAAATTACAATTACAGCTACAGAGTGTGCAGTAATTTTCAGCTACATTTAATGGCCAGACTGCAGCATCCACATATGGGAAACCCACCCTTATGTAATTTATGACAAGCACTTTCTAAGGCCATGCAAACATAAATGATGTACACTTTGAGGTCGTAGATGATAATGAATAACATATGGATAATATATAAAATTTCTCTCAGTAATTATTACACACTGTACCTTTAAAAAAGACTAAGAATGAGTTTTTATGGTTTATGGCATTACGTTTGTCTCTGCAGTCATCTAGGAGTCTTCTATGTAATTAAAGATAGATATCAACTACTCAACCCATTTAATGTATATATCATGTAGAACCGTACATTAATTTAAACAGCACCCTGTATAAACATGGGTATAGCTTTATAAGCTAGGGCAACATCTTCAGTGATTATTTTGGAAACTATAGATGTTTTTTTTTTCATTTTCCTTTTTGTTCATTGTGATCAGTATAGATTGACCCTAAACTTTTCAGTTTTCGGCCACCCCTCTGCATATGGGTCCTTGTCTGAGACACCCTATGAAGATTTTCTAGAACCAAACCAGTCATATGCAGTAGCATCTTAACTAAAGGCCAAGCCATTTCCATGTTCCTTGGGCTTTATCAAAATCCAAGAACCCCCTCTCTATTCATAGTATTTCTACCTCAACCAAACGCTGAGGCTTTCTCTCAGAGTTCTGTGGATGTACAATTGCCCATGTCATGAACTTTCAGGGTCAGAGATTGGGAATGCACAAAAACATCAGCTAAGCCCATTATGACCCTATTCGGAGTTACAGATGACAACATTTCTGTCATGCAGACTTTGTGTGAGAGCAGATAGTAGAGGTGACAGCATGGTATAAAACAGACCATAAGAGTAAATGATCCATCTGATAAAAACAACACCCAAAGAATCTTTTCATTTTCTGTATGCTAAAATGCTGAGTTTTCTAATAATAATCCTTTGCACGCCATATCTATCACACTGAACATTTCCACTGAATTTGTTGTCATAAATGTTATTTTACCAGCTGTTTAATCAGGTCCAACATTCTTTAGCTGCCACTGTTGTTAAAACAATGTCATTTTGAAAAGTAGTGATCTTTAAATAAAAAAAGAGTAATCTTCAGCATCACAGCAGCAGATTTATTTATTTTTTGCTAATATGATCCGTATGTGACTGAATACTGTAAATCACCCACTTGCACAACCCACCCTCCTTTCATTCCTGAGTTTGTTGAAGTTGGCTCAGGGCAACAGTTCTGCATCAATCTCACAACCTCATTACAACCAAGCAAAATGCCCTATTACCTGCTCTCCCCACAGGGAACAACACCTTTTTCTTCATCAAGCAGGCTATTAGTTCAGTGGTCCATGTTTTACATTAGGTTTTACAGCACAAGCTGATGCAGAATAAATCCCAAATCACCTTATTGCCTTGATTTTTTTTTTTTTTTACATGAGTATTAAAGGATTTAAATACATGTTTAGAAGTTCATTGTTGTTCTGTTACTACTTACCCTCAAAAAGTGTGCTATGATTCATTAGAAGTATTTAGTTGCCTCGGTAATAAATTCCTGCTTTCTCACCTTGCTGTGTACTAAACACAGTCTGCCTTATGTGTGCCCCTCCAGATGTTTAGGCTGGATGTTCTCCATAGAAGAGGCCCCACTGCTCTTCAAGGTTGTTATTTATCTAAATTCTACTTTTCTTTTTACAGTTTTTTTTCTCCTTTTCTCCTCTTAGTGGTGGTTTACTTTAGCCCCAAAGTAGGAGGTGCAAAAAGGGTAGCCTTTGCCAGCATACCCACAATTCACCAGCAGTTGACAGAGCAGATGAAGTCGAAGCTGACAGCTGCATAAATCACCGGCTTGTGGTGCTAATAGGTGGCAGTATAAAATCTACCGACAGACCACCCATGTTGCGGGGGACAGAGTAGGAGCATCAAGTCATATCTGTCATGTGTACAGTACAGAAGTGCTTAACCCCCCTGTGGCACCCCAGGCCCAGTCCATGGGGCTCTCTAAGCAACACAGGAAAGGCCCGTCTGGCATCTGCGATGCAGTGATTCATATTTGGCACTTTCATAAAGGTTCCAAGCTGCTGGAGATTTTTTGAGCCCATTGTCGAACGTTTCTCTCTGAATCGGCCCTTTTGGAAAAACCTATAAACGTTTAAAGGCAATCATGGAACAGAGCCTGCAGTTTTTACTTCTTTCGTATAAAGATCTACTGAGTTTTTTTCCCCCCTGGCTATTCATAGTGATGGAAAAGGACAATTTTCCCTGAAAATTTCCTGTCTTTCTATATTTTCCTTTTCTGAAAAGAAGGCTACGTCATTTCTTTCAGAGTCAGAGGAGCAGCTAAAAGAAAGGTGTGCAAGAGGCTGTATGCAAGGCCTCTCCTTTTATGCAATGGGAGATAAAACCCAAGCACAGCATGCAGCTGGGGGTGGGCCCTCAATGAACAAAACACAACAAGACATTATCTTCGGTGAAGGACCCATAAAGTTAACCAATACAAAAGGAATACGAAGACAGACCCTCTATGAATATTAATAATAGATATACCGACAAGAAAATAATCAATTACAAATGAGCCCATTTGAAAGTGTTTCTAATGTTTAATTAAATCAAAAAAAGTACTTCTCTAGGACCTTACAACTTAAATATTCCCACTAGGGGGAAAACCTTTGAACATCTTTACATTTTGAAAACTTAACCCAGAGGCTTTTGTTTTATTTAAATGTTGTATCATTGAACAGCCTAAATTATTGCACAACTATGGTGGAAAAAAAAAAAAAAAACTTTTGGAACCAGGCTATTTATTTCAGTTACAGCTGAAAGTAGTCTTGCCTTAAATTCTTAAATCAGGTCTAGACTTTGACCACTCCATTCAAATTTATGAATTATTACTAACTTTCCTGCACTGTAAAAACATCTAGAAATAAGTCAACATTTCTTAAATTAAGTGTATTTACCCTTAATGTACCGTAAGTAGGTAAATAAGAGGATTTGCCAATGGAATTAGTATTTTCACTCTTCAAATAAGATAATTAGATAATATGCACTTGAAATAAGACAATGCAGTTGTTTTTCTTATTTTATACGTACATTTTCTTTTTCCATTGGCCAGTGTCTCATCTACCCGCTCAATTCAAGAAAAAATGACTTATCTAGATTTAGATTTTTTCCAGTGTGCTGGAAAAAGCCCTCCCACTGCATAACTCTGCCACCACCCGGTTTAGGGGGTATTTCCAATTTTTTTAAACATTTTGGGAAGCATCTATTATTTAAAGCTGTGGTTGAAGGAGCATAAACACACTGCTCATAAAGAAATGTTCTGCAAAAAAAAAACAAAAAAAAAAACATACTGCAAACAAAAAAGAAAACAAGCAAAAAGGGGAAAAAAAGCTGCACACTGTTTCAAAGTGCTGAAGACAACCAAGGAAAGACCCAGGATATAGACATTACTATGAAACAATATCTATGGACCAGGCATTTGTAAAAACATAAGCTGGATGTGCCTGGAGACAGTTTGGGGGGAAGAGACACTTTATCTCTCTGAGCATCCTATTTATGTCTTAATTAAGGTTCTAGTTGCATTCTAAGTTTTCAGCATTACCTAACTTTAGTTGTTTTTGCCTACAGTAGTTTTTCTTTGCATGTAATTTGTGTTTTAGTATAATTTATGTTTATTGTCATTATGACTCTGTATTTGTAGTGGATTTGCATTATAATACTATCTACTTTCTGAGATAGCAACATTTTTTTCTTTTGCATGTGTTTTGTGTGTTAGTGTGTCAAGGTGTGTTTTATAGTAACATTTATGTGTTTGCAGTTCTTTTTGTATTTACTGCATATTTTTGCACCTCCTAAACTGTATTTTCAAATTGAGGACTGAATCCTAAGTCAGATTTGCAGAGTCATATTTCAGCGACACATATTTTTTGTAATGCAGGTAGAAGATTTTTGTCTCCTCTGTTACATGTATGCTGTGTCCCTTCTAAGTGGTTGTGCCAAAACCGCAAACAACAAATCTAATGTGTCTCTTTTAACAGGGGCTTTCTATGTCAGTTTTCTTTTACTTTATGTGCTAATCTGTGTTGGTCAATCACATATATTTCCAAACAAATTATCTTCATAACATGATCTCATCTGGTAAAGGTTTAAAGATTGTGAAATGTTTTTCATGGAAATGAACATCATCTATTAGTTCTTTATAGCTTTTATAACATGAAACATCAGGTCTGGGTTTTTAACATTTAGTAGAGAAAAAATGGACTAACAAAAAGATCCTGTCTAAACCATTGAGAATGGAGGTAAATATGTTATGCAATTTATTAATTAATTGGCTACAATGTTGTCACAATGGCCTTATGAGAAAGAAAAACACAGGAAGCCTAATGTTCCTAAACAAAAACAGTTTACATATGATTGACTATTACGGACAGACATTTCAGCTCCTGCCTCTTTGGTCCTAATGCTCTTAAACTGCTACAAGGTGTCCTTTATGGCCCAGAAATGGCTTGAGGTCATCTGTCATTAAACTAAAGTGTGCCACAAAATGAGTCTGGGCTGCGTTTGCGTAAGACGCTAAAGGCTGATTTTTTTTTTTTTCCCTTGTTATTTTTAATAGCACCTGTCTTCACTCTCACTAAATGTTTAAGAAAAAAAATCTATGCAGGTTTTAATATTAAAACTTAAATTAAAAATTCAATATTTTCATGACTGAACTTTAAATATGTTTAGAACTGTTTAGAATTTTTTTTTAATAAGGGGAGATTCTCCACCTGTAATCTTTGATTACAGGTGGAGTACAATTTTAGATTTTTCACTTCCAATGAGGAATAAATGGTCTCAAAATAATTTGAAATCAGACATTCCAGTGTACAAATAGTCTACATCTGGAAGACATGCAAAACAACAGCCAGCAAATTAACCCTGAAAGTATCAAGTACAAGAAACATCAAACGTTTGATACAGTACATTATTAAAAGAGAGTGTACAAGTATAAAAGTTATTAGTAGTGTGCAGGAAGAAAATGTTTGCTCTTGGAGGAAAAAAAACTAACAAACACAAAAACAACAACATAAAGGCCAGTCTGAAGCCTGCCAGAAGGAATGTAGAAGAAACACAGGACGTGGAATAATATGTTGCAGACCAGGAATTCCATGTCTACCAGAGGATGCTTGACGGAAAACACGGGAACTGGGCCCTGCAACATGAGAGTTACAAAAACTTACCAATAAAACTCTAAGACAGTTAGCCAGAAGACATGGTCAATATATTGAAAAAAACAAACCTAAATCATCTCAAAACTGAAGAGAGCATGTACCTCATATTTATCCAAGAGACTGATGGATACAAGTGCCAACCAGGCAGGGATAACCGAAGGTGGGAGTAAGTATTAGAGGATTTGAAAGTATAATTTTCACTTGTTAGAAAAACATATTTCTGTCGACCTAATTTGGTGATTGTTTAAGCATGGTTTTCTCTAAATCCGTTTAAATTACTTTATTTACCTGTTAAAAGACATGAAAATGTGAACATGTTTTATTAATGTGCTGCCTATTTAATGGGCTTTCCAAATGACTTCATGTGATGTAACACCATATAATGCATATGCATTTAATTCCTGTTTAAACTGGTCTGACTTTACAGATAATGAGTTTTTTTAACTTTTTTGTAACAACTCAAACTCAATTTTTAGAGCCAAACTAGATATCAAATGATAAGTAAGGAGATGAAACTCAAATTCAAAAAAACTTTTAAGTAAACGATGGTGTTTGACAGGATGTCCCACCCAGCAATGACATCATACCACAGAACAGAGAAGACTAGCATTAACTATTTCTTAATGTCATCGTGGAAGAAGGTGGTTGCATTTACAGAGCAAAACAAAAGACGCCTTTGTCCCGATGTCCACATCTGTCCAGAATCACCTCCCTAATAACTGAGGCCATTCTCTGGAATTGACAGGATAAATATTAAACTGTCAGATTCTGTCTGCTGGCAGCACGTTGCAGAGTGAGTCACCTCTGAGGTCAGACAAAAACAACCCTCTTTCTGTTTTCTGTAGAGTGGGAGGAACCTTAAAAAAAGCACCTTAACATTCATTTCCCTTGTACCAGCAGGAGTCTCATCTTTTGCAGAGTTTCTTCTCTTAATATTTTGCAATCCTTCTTTGCTGCTGTAGAACAGGCCGAAACATTTACATTCAACATGTTTTTTACGTCTTCCTTCCAACTGAGTTCTAACTGGGCTGGCTGAGACTAATGATGAGTATGTTTAAACAAGTTTTCCAGTGGCAGTATATGCAAACAGAAGTTGTGCAGTTTAGGAAAATCGTGTCTGTTTATACAACTCTCTTGTCAGTTTGTTGATATGTTATCCTTTCAAATGCTTGCTTTTCAAAGCAACAACTGGAGCTTAATCTGGTAGCAACATAATCCGTCAGCTGATAAATCACATTTTGCTATTTTAATACTGACAAAAGCTGGACAATAATACCTTAATTACTCTAACTATATAGCCTTTAAACTATTTGACATTTACATATTATTGGGAAGAGCTTTAATATATGCTATGATTTTTTTAACTAGTAGTACATTATTGTAAAGCAAAAAGAAACAGAGCAAAATTGTGTTAAACATCTTAATAAACCAAAAATTGTTGTGTGTATATTTTCCAGCACCCATTTTTATGATACTCTCAGTAAATGCAGTAACCTCAGTCATCTAAATGTTGAGTAGAGTTCACCTACATGTATTGTATTCTTAGTATAATATTGTAGTCTGTTGTTCTGTAAAAAGCCAATGAATATAGAGGAAGAGGTTGAGTATAAAGTTGTGGAAAACACTAAGCTCTTTAGGCATGTATCAAATCATCTAATATCATATCTATATAACTAATAAAGCTATCAATTATTCCATTATTGCTGTATGAGCTGCTGCTGAGACACCTGGGTTTCTCCACCGTTGGATAATACAGGAAACAGTTATTCTTAATCTATTTTAACCATTTACTGTATTTCAGTCAGGCACCCCTTCATTACATTTCAAATGTTTACACACAAGAATTGACATTTGGATTGAAATACAGCTACTGAATGTTAGTATAAACTGGCTTATTTAGCTGGGCTGTGTTACTGATGCTGTAATCTACAGACTTGTATCATATTAAGTCAACTTTTAAAGGAGCATATCTTTGGGGATTCTCTAGTTTTAGCCAATGACTTTCAAAGGAGCGCACAGCCTTTTTTTTTTATTACAGTGATTTAATGTGAATTAATATCGGCCTTGATCGAGCAATGTCTCAGGTATTTTCTTCAAAAGAATTTAAAGTCCCCTCCCTGGGCTGCCACCTTATCGTGGTGGAGGGGTTTAAATGTCCCAATGACCTTAAGAGCTATGCTGTCCGGGGGCTAGGGACCAGACAAAGAGCAGCCCAAAGACCCCTTATGATGAATAAAACAAATGGCCATATTGTTCCCTCGCCCGGACGTGGGTCACCGGGGCCCCACTCTGGAGCCAGGCCTGTAGGTGGGGCACGCTGGCAAGCACCTGGCCGGGCTCCATGGGTAAAAGCCCGGCCAGGCACAGCCCGAAGAGGAAATATGGGTCCCCCTTCCAATGGGCTCACCACCTGTAGGAGAGGCCAAAGGGGTCGGGTGTAATGTGTGATGGGTGGCAGTTGAGGGAGGGGACACTGGTGTTCTGACCGTCGACTGAAGAAGCTCACTCTTGGGACATAGAATGTCACCTCTCTGGTGGGGAAGAAGCCTGAGTTATTGAGCAAGGTTGAAAGGTTCCAGCTAGAGATAGTTGGACTTACCTCGACGCATGGCTCTGGCTCTGGAACCAGTCTCCTTGAGAAGGGCTGGACATTCTTCCACTCTGGAGTTGCCCCTGGTGAGAAGCGCTAGTGGGCATACTTGTTGCCCCTCATCTTGGTGCCTGTATGTTGGGGTTCACCCCGGTGAACGAGAGGATGGCCCCCCTCAGCATACACTGGGGGGATGGGCTTTGACTGTTGGTTGTGCTTATACGCCAAACAGCAATTCAGATTACCCACCCTTTTTGGAGTCTTTAGGGGGGTACTGGAGAGTGCCCCTCCTGGGGACTCCCTTGTTCTTCTGGGAGACTTTAACGCTCACGTTGGCAATAACAGTGAGACCTGGAGAGGGGTGGTTGGAAGGAATGGCCCACCTGACCTGAACCCGAGTGGTGTTCTGTTGTTGGACTTCTGTGCTCGTCATGGATTGTCCATAACGAACACCATGTTCAAGCATATGGGTGTCCATATGTGTTCTAGGCACCAGGACATCCTAGGCCATAGTTCAATGATCGACTTTATTGTTGTTTCATCTGAACTGCGGCCACATGTCTTGGACACTCGGGTGAAGAAAGGGGCGGAGCTCTCCACCGACCACTACGTGGTGGTGAGTTGGCTCCGATGGATGGGGGAGAGAACGACAGTCAGACCTGGTAGGTCCAAACGTATTGTGAGGGTTTGCTTGGAACGTCTGGCAGAGTCCCCCGTGAGAAGGAGCTTTAACCCCCATCTCAGGCAGAGCTTTGAACATGTTCCGAGGGAGGTGGGGGACATTGAGTCTGAGTGGACCATGTTCCGTGCCCCTATTGTTAAGGCGGCTAGTCGGAGCTGTGGCTGCAAGTTTGACAGTGCATGTCGCGGTGGCAACCCTCGAACACGCTGGTGGACACCAGCAGCGAGGGAAGCTGTCAAGCTGAAGAAGGAGTTCAACCTGGCTTTATTGACCTGTGGGACTCCAGAAGCAGCTGATATGTACTGGCAGTCAAAGCGGCAGGTGGCTCGGCTGGTCACTGAGGTGAAAACTCGGGCGTGGGAAGAGTTTGGAGAGGCCATGGAGAAAGACTTCCATACGGCTTCGAAGCGATTCTGGTCCACAATCCGGCATCTCAGGAGGGGGAAGAGGTGCAATACCAACACTATTTATAGTGGGGGTGGTATGCTGCTGACGTAGGAGATCGAAAACTTCTAAAAATCAAAATGGCTTTTGATGCATGGTGCCACTCTTTGGAAGGAGCTTAACACCCAATACTTGTGTGGATTGATCACAAACATTTGTCCTATCTTCAAGAGGCTAAACACCTAAATTGTAGGTGTTTAGCCTACGTTTTAATTTTGTCATTTCCTATCAACCCAGTTCTAAAAACAGTAAACCAGATGCTTTGTTTAGACAATTCTCCATTGATAAGGAACCCATAGTTTCTACCATTATTCCTCCTTCTCTCATTATTGGATCTCTATCTTGGGATATTAAAGACCAAGTACAGGAGGTCCAACAATTTGAACCAGATCCTGGCAATGGACCCCCTAATGGAATATACTGTATGTCCTCTCTTTTGTTAGAGCCTGCCTCATTCACTGGGCTCACACAGCAAAGTTATCCTGCCATCCGGGAATCAGCCCAACCATTGCACTCGTCAGATCACTACTATACTCACCATAATTGATAGATTTTCCAAGGCCTTTCACCTCATCCTTCTTCGAAGATTCCCTTCATCCTTCGAGACAGCTCAGCTATTAACCAAACATGTTTTTCATCTCCATGGCATTCCCCACGAAATCTAATCAGACAAAGTTCCTCAGTTCAGCTCTCAGGTATGGAAAGAGTTTGCACTTCTTTTGGAGCAATGGTGGTTCTCAGTTCTGGGTTTCATCCACAAACCAATGGCCAAACTGAACGTATGAATCAGGAACTTGAAGAGTCCCTCCGTTGTCTAAGTTCATCCCACCCATCTTCATGGAGTACCCAGCTGCCTTGGGTGGAGTGTGCCTGTAACTGTCACATCTCTTTGGCTACAGGTCTGTCTTTATTTGAGGCCTCCCAAGGATACCAACTTCCACTGTTCCCTTCTGATGAGAAGAACATTGCAGTTGCCTCAGTCCAGCAACAATTTCAGTGCTGCAAAAAGGTTTGGAATCAAACTGTTTCTGCTCTTAACCGCTCTGTGGAGGTCAACCGACGCTTGGCAGATCGCAGAAGGGTTCCTGCCCCCCAGTATGCACCTGGACAAAAGGTTTGGGTCTCAACTCGTGACATTAACTTAAAGAACACTAATTACAAGCTTTCTCCCAGAATCATTGGTCCTTTTGAGATTTTATCTGTCCTCAGTCATGTTCTGTCTGCCTCCAGCTTCCAGATAGTTTGAAGACTCATTCTGTTTTTTTATGTCTCCTTGATTAAACCAGTGTTGTCATTTTTATTGGTGAATGAGCATTTAAAGGTTCAAAGGTTTGAACACATCCTGTCATTCAATAGATAGTTATTTATATTGATACTTCTGTTGCATCATTTAAGATCAGAGGAAAACCTTTTCAGGTGACTACTTCATGAATCTCATGAAGAGGAGGAATGTGCAAAGCAGTAATCAAAACATAAGAGAATGATTTTCCTTTATCTAAAACACAAGTAGTATAGCTTAGAAAAAAGTAATTAAATGTCAAAAATATGTTTTGCTTTCAAACAACTTAATACTTTGTTGTTGTTGTTGTTTTTGTTTTTGTTCACTATAATTCTTCAAGATTACTAAATTATTTTTTTCTTTCTTTAGAAAAAGATCAACACTCATAAATTTGTGCTGTGATTTGAACATGTTTTGCAGGAGATATCTACCGGTAATTGTAATCCCCAGAAAAACATTTGGATTACAGCGGAAAAATAAAATCAATAATGTCTGTATTCAGGGAGCTAAATGAAAAACATATCTTGTTTATTAGTTACTCACCAGGAATGGTGGAAAACATATAAGAGCTTGTAAATGGGAGGATTAGAAATTCTTTTCTGGTGCAGTCACCCCTCCTGATCCCAAGCACCTTCAGATAATCTCTTGATGAAAAGCAAGGCTGCTGAGTTTGAGTAGTGCAAGTATGGTTTCATGCAACCATTTTGGAGGAAACACCATGTTACCCTTAATGATTTTTTAGACAAAGCCTGGGATTGTGTCTGTAGAAATGTTCTGTAAGCAAATCTATCACTGATGATCTGTTTAGAGGTGGAAGATACTTTGGGATCAAGAAATACAGCTGTCCTAACGGGCATAAAACCTAAACAAACTCCGCTGACAAGACTGAGAGCTGTGCAAACAGAAGATTAGAGGGGAGATGAAAGAAAGTGGAAGTTGCTCTAGACAGCTGCTGCCAACACTTTGCGCTTTTATGATTTCTGTATCTAGGTGGTTCAAGAACTTGAACCTAGTAGAATATCTAAAGTAACTTAATCTATAAAGTTCCCACATTTTTTACTCATAAAAGGTTTTTGCATCATTAGGATAGTTGAAGTACAAAACTTTATTAAGGTTCCTGGAGTGTTGCCGATTTTTCTTTTTACAACAGTAGGTGTAGGAGGTGATGCGTTTGTCCTAGTAAAATAAATTAATGATTATTAGAAAAAACTGTATAGTATATGATGTGTCATTATTTTCTCAAACATCTCATGAAAAATAATGAAAAATGTTTGTCTATTAGTTTTTTGACAAGGGAATGAAGGTTGATTTTTTAACTCTAATTTATTAATTGATTACAAATAGTTTAAGATTGCTGCAGTTTTTTATTCATCATTCATAATCATTGTCATCAAAGTAAACTTTAGTTGCCAAGTTTGTGCATCAACGAGGTCTTCTGTTTCGATCACCCTCATGGTATTAATTTAAGTTAAATATGTTAAACATAATAAATAGAACTTTACAAGAGACTGAATAAGGATAAGCAACAGCATTTACATGTTTAAGTTGACCATGTGTTCCTTTGTTTCCCAGGAGAGCGTAGAGGGGTTTTATTTTATTTATTTATTTTTAATGAACCAGCATGCTTTCATTTTGAGACATGTGAGTTTGTTTATTTTTATCTGCATCTAAATTCAACACATTTTACAAACCATAATTAATCCAATTTGCAGATTTTGTAGCACACACAAAGCAAATATCAGTTGTTTTTTTTCTAAATAGATCCTAAAACATTCAAGTTAGTTGCAAGCAGTTTAGCTGTATGTATTTTAGCCAGAATTTGATTCTTATGTTCTTTTAGTACCATCTGATACTGTTGCAGCTGGTAACACAGAAACGCTATTTGGTGTTAATTTCTAATCTGACCATTTGATTGATTTTCAACATTTCTCCTCATAAAACAAATAAATATTTTATTCTGCTCGCAACAACTGGAAATTTCAGCACAATATTGCACAAATTGCCAAGGCACCGAGTTTCACTTTAGTGAGCTTTATATTCCCCTTCTATTTGTCTGGCTTCCAGATAGACGAGTCAGAGCAGCTCCATCTCACTGCGGAGCTGAGTCAGACATGGTTTTAGATGTACAGTGTGAGCAGGTAGATCGCATTAGAGCATCGGGCAGAACATAATCGTGAGCTGTGAACTCACACTGTACAACTAAACCCTGCGGTTTAGTCTTACAGTGTGAACAGTAGCTGCGTGCAACAATTGAAAAAAAAGTCGCACAGTGTACGCCCGGTTTTAGGGCTAACTGTGGCATGACATGGAGGGGGGCCCCATGACTAAAGTTTGCCCAGGGCCCCTAAAATGGCTATATCCACCACTGACCTACCTGGACATTTTTGGTCTGGAAGTAGAAGATGAAGCCTCTACAGGAATTCTTCTTAGAATAAGACACCAACCCAACAAAACCTTATAGTTTTAAATTATTAGATAATTAATTTCCTCCATAAGTTGAGGGGTTATAAAAGTGAGATGTTTCTTTATTATTGTTACTCCTTTCTGACTTCCCAAGAAATGCCAAGTCCAGCTGCAAATCCTAAATATTTATTCAAAGATGAAAGCAGATGATTTGTTCTTAGAAATACTTCAGTTTTTGTAACATGACCTCTACAGTACCTTGGAAAATAAACTACTTGTTAGTTGAAGTCATGTGGAGACATCAAACTGGTTCATCTACTGAAGGGTTTAGGTTTAATTTTTGAATGATTCATTGGATCTCCTGATAACTCCTCTGTCTTCGTGTGACAAAAGCTGCTTTCGTGTTGTTTGGTTAGTTACGCTGTAACCCCTGCATCCACAGCTCCATCACACAGCAGCCAAACACAAATGAACAGAGTCGGTTGCTAAACAACCCCGGTAGGCATCCTCCAAGATGAGCAGTGCAGCCTTTGGTTTTGAGGACCTCTGACTGTGCCATGGGCTTGCTGTGCCCTGCCTGCAGAGAAGTGTGACAGAGGAACCCGTCAGCTCTGCTGCCTTGCCCAAGGACATGCTGTCACCCTGGCATAATGGAAGCAGACTGAGTGGCCCCTGGCCTGCACAAGCACCATGGCCCCCGCTGAACAATAGAATGAGCTTTTCAACACAAAGGGCCAACAAAAAATCCATGTTAAATTAGGCATTTAATTCAGCCCTTGGTCACAAGGGCAAAGTGATCAGAGGGAAACAAACAAACAAACACAAAAAACTCTCTATGAGGACAATAAGAGATGTTGAAGATAAGATATATGGCCACATGACCTGACAGTAAATATGATGAAAATAAAAGTTCCAAAAAGTGGTCAATGAATGACATTTCTTTTTGCAGCAGCAACAAATAATCTCCCAAAATCGTTAGTGGATTTCACACTTTAAACAGAGCGATGACGAGATGGATAATTGCATTTGTCGCGGATCTGAGGCTTAAAATTCTTCTGTGAACATCAGAGAGAGAAGCTGGATTTTCATAATGTCTGATCCTCCTCTTGTCCGTCACAGCCCTATGTCTAATTAAAAAATTACCTAAGAGATCAGAGCTGAAAGCAATAACTTACAATAGAAATACAATAGAAATTAAAACACTATTATTTAAGTGTTCTGTGACAACACCTAATTTTAATGAAGTTAATGTCTTTAACAAAACCCATCTCTGGCCATGGCGTATTCATACATTTTATTTCCTCTTAAGCAAAAATTGCACCTTTCCAAAGTATTCAAGACAGCCCAAAGAAAGGAGAGGACATGTTCTTTCATGTAAATAAAATGAGCTGAAGAATATAGATATATAATCTAAAAATCAATTTTGGAAAACACAAGCCTATCATTCCTCATTATGAATCAATTTTACTCATTGCTATACAAATTAACATCTAAGACAAGCCTAAAAAATAAACAACCATATATACAACCAACAGGAAAAAATAACACATGTAAAGTACAAAAAAGTTAAATGGCAACAAGTAACATAAAAAAAAAATGTTTGGGACTGAGGAAGGAAAAATAAATGAGGGTTTCAGAAATGTTCTGGACATCATGTCAACTGGAACAGAACTTCAGGGACAGGGCAACCCAGGATGTGCCTGTTCTGTTTATTTATTTGGTACTATGGGTTTCTGGTCTGTGGTTAATCTGTTTTTGCCCTTTTAGCTTTAAGGAAAGTTACTTGAGTTCCCAGAGGAGATCATTTGGCCAGGAGGTTACTCCTAGAGAGTGAGCTAGCCTCTCCTGTGATAAATGGTTATGGGTTAAGATGGAATAAAACAGGTAACCATTGTGATTTCATGTTTTGTCCCTTAAATTAAGTCCCAAAAAGCTGTCAGTGTTCAATATGAACATAACAATAAGAGAAATTGAAAACATATATAACATCAACCAGAAACACTCATTAACATGGCCCTCTGGTTTGTATTTTGCCGCCAGGCTCAACATGCCTGCAATAAAGGTATGATATAGGAACTGACGAAAAAGGTGGCATTAGTAAAACATTGTGTAACATATTCTTTCCTCCTTTTTTCAAAGGTTTGAAACCATCTTTTAAAAACTCTTAATTTGTAGTTCTGGTTACTTTATGGTTCAATTTAATCTTTAAGGTATTAAAGGGGGGTTAAGTAAAAAGGAGAGCAGCTCCAGCAGGGCTTGTTCAACATGGGATAATTACAATGGAGAGAAAACCTCACCAGAATCAAAGGAAGAGTGAAAGGACTGCTTGTAATCCTTGAATCAATTTTAATTGCAGTAAGATGTTGAGCGTAAGAGAGCCCCCTATTCCTCTTTATTTAAGTCCAGGGAATCCCTATGAGTTTGAGTAGATTACACTAAAAAGTTCGGAAGTGAGAATTGTTGATCCACAGGGGAGCACATACCACCAAATAATGCCAGATCATGCTGAGGGGCCGATTATTCTAAATCAAATAAAATGTGTCAAGGCTTCTAAAAAATATGCTGAAAGATACATGTTATGTATACACCTTGAATTTTTATCCTTATATACAAACCACCAACTCCAAGTATTTTATTGGGATTTTATGTGGGACGTTAAGAAAAATGTCAAATAAGGCCACATCTCCTTTGGGGTGCATCTCTAACAGGTTTACACATCTAGAGATTGAATTTTTATACATTCTTCTTGCAGAATATAATTAAGTCTCAGTCAGATTATCAGATTGGATGAAAGCAATTGTGATTATCTGATTTGGGTCCTTTCTACGCATTCTAACCTAGATCAAGGTCACTCTAATACATTCATTTACTTTAATCTACATAATTTCATTATAGTTCTGGTTATAGGTTTAAGGTAGTTATCCTGAAATATGAACCTCAACTTCAGTTTTACGTTTTGCAGTATTGTGTGTTTTGGGTGTATCTATGTGACCATGTTTTTATTACATTGTGGGGATTTATAGATACTTGTGGGGACCAACGACTGGTTCCATTGAGGAAAGCTGGTTCTTTTCTTTGGGTATGGGTTAGTTTTAGGACTACGGCATGAATTGAGTTTAAATTAAGGGTATTTAGGGTTAGGTATGTGTTGCTGGTAATAGTTAGGGTTTGGCCATAAATATGAGTGGGAAATAACTGGAAGTCAATAGAAAGTCTCCAAAAGGATAGAGTGACACAACATGTGTGTGTCTTGAGGGGGTCCCTGTGTTTATTCCAGTTAATCTTACCAGTACCTTTGCCCTTCCCCCTCTGAAGAAAGTGTCCCCATGATATAAAGTTGGTCTAAAAAGTACAATGGTGGTATCATCTCATCAGAATACCTTCTTAAAAATTATGCTACATTCCATGTGGCTTATGGCAAATTGCAAATGGAACTTGTTATGCCCTTTTTGCACTCATCCATAAAAAACAGCTATAAAGACTAAGTTGTCAAGGCCACATATTTTCCAAGTTGAGCTGGAGTGATCTCTGCAGCTCCAGAAGACTTTCCATGGACCTCTTGGCTCCTTCTATAAATAATCGTCTACATTTAGGACTTTTATAATTTTTATTTCTAAAACATTTTGAAAAATGTGTATCCTTTTCCTTCTTCCTCGCATAAATGTGCTAAGCTGTGTTACTCTTTTATGCATTTAAAATGAAACAAAGCATATTAAAATATGCAACAGATAAGAGCAGAAAATGTTTAAAAAATATCAGGTAAAAATACCTTGGAATGACACTATACTGTATGTTTCTTGCAAAAACAACAACAACAAAAAACAAAACAAAAAAAAAGAGTAAAAGAGATTAAACCTGATTGGGAAAGTCAGGAATGCATTGTCCCAATATTTCATAGCCCTCATGTCTCACTTGTCAAGTCATGTTGAGGTATTTATAGATTTGATTCCTTAGCTTTGTTCCTGTATCAACTCCTCTACAAACTGCCTCCTGTTTCAGAACATGAATTTGTCTTTGTTTTGAATGCTCAGGCTACTGCAGCAATCCTTTCATCACAAAGCTTTTTCTGCACAGTAATAAAATTATCATGTTGGCCATAAACTTCAACGTTTTTTACTTTTAATATATATATATATTATTTTTTTATATTATTATATATAATTTTTTTTTATTCCTTTTAAAGTTAAATGATTGCTCATATACTTGTTAAGGATAGAACCTCTTCTTGACACTTTTGTAGCATTTGAAAAAATGAAAAAAACTCTTGAAAGAAAGGTGTCAACCATTTCCACTCTGGCAATTGTGTCTGCAGGTGCTAAAAAGAGACACATCTGTCTGCAACATGCAATATTTTACCTGAAAAGTACAGAGCAAAAGTATAAGGGAGGAAAAGGTGAAGTATGAAGATCGATGTCTGGAAGAATGGAGAGAAAAATGGAGGCATCTGCTTACTGCAAGGTACTTAAGATAAACAGGCTGCATTTTTTTCCATTGATGTTTACTTTTATGTATAAATACATAATTAATTCTTCAATTATTTTACTCCCCTTTGATGCTGTTAAACTCTAATATACAGCAGTGTTCCCATTATTTTTTAAATATAATAAAAACAAATCAAATCATTATAATTTTGATTAAATAGCACAGAAATTTGTAAGCTGTATATTTGTACATCAATTGGGTTGCATCATTTTACAAGTCAAAGCCTGCTCTGTGCTTCTTAGGCCCTGAAGCTGGAAAGAACTGAGCCAGGGAATGTAAAGAATGAGTCGTAACTTACCTGCTCATTCTCATCATTTTTCTCAACTGTCAGCCTGTATATAATGCTTTAAAAAACCTTAGACTTATCTTTTCATGTTTGGTTCTACAAAGAGTTCAATCTTGATCTGTTTAGATGTTAGATATTTTTCATGTGATATTTCATGTTGATTGTTTTTTTTAGCTGATTTCTGACTGCCACATCTTTATCTCTGTAGGGCTTAAAGTATCTAATTCTTTTAACTCATATTATAAGCTGTTATGATCTTTAACAAATAATTTTTCACTTGCAGGAGGTAAACTGTAAAACATTTACAAACCCATTTTGATAATCCCGTCAATGTTTTTCCTAGAAACCACATCGGTTCATTTAGAAGAGGACACTTCACTTAAACACAGCAGCCCAATATAAGTGGTAAACTGCTTTTGAGGATGCCCTCTATTAGTTTAAGTGTTAAGTCAAAATGAAAAATATAATATTTTTTTACCTGTAAGTGTGGATAAAGTTAGTAGTTACATATTAAAATTGTTTGTTTCTCCTTAAAAAAATGCATGATCTGCAAAGGTAGAGCGTTATTAAGATAAACATTCAAACCGGTTTATTGTTAGCAGTTAATAATAAATAACAATAATTTAAATTCATTGATCTCACTTTGGAGAAATGTACCTCTGCATTTAACCCATCCCCTTGGGGAGCAGTGGGCTGCCATTGTGGTGCACTCGGGGAGCAGTGTGGGGTTAAGGGTCTTGCTCCGAGACCCAGAGTGGCAGTCTGTGGGAGTGGGGTTCAAACTCAGAACCTCAGGATTCCAAGCTACATGCCCAAACCACTAGGCCGCCACTCTCCCCTAAGTTGGTAGTAGGTGATAGTTTACAGCGAGGTTTGTCATGTCAGTTTCATTTTTTGTTCTGTTTTTCATATTGTGGAGTATTTTTGTGAATTTTTGAAAAGCCCCTCCCTCTCCACTTTAGAAAAAAAAAATGCACATGCACAACCCTGTACCTGCTGAAAATGAGGAGTACGCAGGACAGCCTTAACATATCACCTGAATGATTGACAATTAGGAGGACCACTTATTTAGATGATCCGCCCAGAAAAACAACATCCTCCACTATACTTTTAAGTAATTCTTACAAAACAATAAATAACACCCTTATTTAAAACTACTCAAATATGAAAAACTAAACCAATTTACTAAGGTATAAAGCCAGGTTGTAGGGAGTCTAATAAAAGACTACATCATATAATCAGTGTTATAAACATCACAGACTGCATAAAACAAAAACCACTTCATTTAAGAATTGAACTGACAACCCCATTTTTCCAACTTTAAGATCAAAACCATCTAGTTTGAATCTGCTATAGTGTCACAATACCTGGATGAAAAAGAGAATAATCATATTTAGGATCATTATTTTTCACCTTTTTTTTTACTTGATCATTTTAACTGCTTGGAAAACAGTGCTTCCTCACCTTATCTAAAGTCTATTCATTACTGTTATTTGCATATTCAGAGATAATTGATACACCGTATGACAATCTGTGTTATTCTGCTTTCCTAAATAGTAAGTAGGAACCTGTGTCAGAAAGCTACGGAGCCCCTCTGATGACATGGACAAAAAAATTTTTTTATTGTGGCCACGAAGTAGTATTTCGCGGCCACGCAATAAGTATAACGTGCGCACGAAATACTACTTCGTGGCCACAATTAAATTTTTTTTTTGACCATGTCATCAGAGGGGCTCCGTAGAAAGCTGATAGCCTGATACTGAAAGAAGCTTTAAATATTGTCAAATGCAATCACATGATCTATAAAAGGATATTGCTATTGTTGATGTGAATCTTCATATATTTATTGGAGCATAAATTATTTTAGTTCACTGTATGTGACCCCTGAAAAACAAACAAGACATTTACATTAAAATGTGTCTGAACCAATGCAGTTTAGACTTGTTCTATTTCCCGTCTCTTTAAATATTGATTGTAACTCTAACAAGAGGAAAAAACATTTTTTTTCTGTAGACATGCAGCTGTATGTGGTCAACTATGCTGTCAGATTTAACGAAGCACAACAAAAGTAATCTAATATTAAAAGTTCTACACAAACTTCTCTACAGACTGGTAACTTGGTAACTATGAGCCTATCCATATTTAAATCAACATGTAATCATGAGGTCATTTAACATTACAAACTGGAAGAGATGTTTGAAAGGGGGAAGTTTTCTGAAGTAATAATATAATTATACCAAAATCGGTAAATAAAGTGGATCTGAACGTCCCTGCTGATTCCTGTTTTCACACAGAGCAGGTTTTCATTTTTGAGAAGGAAACCACACTACTTCCACGAGGTTTATAGATAAAGACGACCAGATATTGTGAAGGGTGGCCCTCAAGGCAGATTGATTTGAGCCTGTCAAAGGTCTTGAAGCTGCTTCTTCTTGTCATCAGCAGCACTGATAGCTCAGCAGTTTCTCTCAACAGACAGATCATTCAGCAGCAGCTGCTTTGTCCTTTGGGGTCACAACCTGAGCTGGACAGGGAAGAGCCTTCAGGCTCTCAGTTACTCAACTAGAAAAATCACGTCTGACAGAAAGCATGCCTCTTTCCATTGGATGATTCACATTTCTTTTTTTATATTCATTCTTCATCTTCCACTTATTCCGTCAGGGTCACAGTGGGGCCCATGCCTATCTCTAAATGCTACTTCTCCATGTTTGGTTCTAGCTCTTACATAGTACATAGTAAGCTTGAACTATAAGACCTGACTGGTCTGATGGGTTCATAGTCACCTGGTGAAATTGTGATATAAAGCTCTGTGTAGTTTGCATAATAATATTAACTGATGATGTTGTTTGCATATATTAGTTAAAAGGAGCACATAAATATTGAATGGGAGGTGACCCAGAATGGAACCTTGAGGAACCCCATGTGATTTTTCTCTGGTCTCTGGTTTAAAGTTCTCTACTGACCCATTGAAGTCCCTGTCCTTCGGGTAGGATTTAAACCAGTCCAGTGTGGCTGATCAAAAAGGCTGATCCAGTTTTCTAGCTGTGTTTGGTCCTTGGTCTGCCTTTCCGGTTGTCTGTGTGGTCTTCCTTCTCGATTCGGTGCCGGGGCATGCCATTTTTAAAAACCAATTGGAACAACTACAATGGACAACCTACGCGTCCTCCTTTGACCTTTTACCAACTCCATTAACGGAACCTGTTCCTCTTCGATGTCTAGCAACTCTAGATCCATATCCATGACTGTGGTATCTTGCAGACACGCCATTGTTGTTTTGGAAGATAAACACTCCTGTTCTGCCTTGCGCTTTGGTGGGAGACTGCTGTGCGTCCCTAGAAATTCCGACCGATGGTGCAGGAGCATACCAGCAAAACTGGTTCGTGACCAGACCCAAGTGACATTTGATGTGTGCGGTCAAAGAGGTTTAATCTTTCCTTTAATCAGGGCAGTCTCTCTATTGTGGTAAGAAAACAAATAGCAGGCTTAAGGTAAAACCAAAACATGAAGAAAAAAGTATGCAAAAACAAGTACATTGAAAGATTTAAAAGAACCCCAAACCAGACAGGTTCTTGGGTGAGCCCCAATGGGTCAAGGCTCAGAACAGAAGGATCCAGTAATTCGAGGCGGACAAAACAGTTCGATTTCTCAGAGCACTTATTAATAACAGAATCAAGTGGACAGCATTGGCACCTTAGGCAGGAACATCTGGTCTTAGAGTTCAGTCCTAGTCCAGAGATAGAGGATGGTTCCAACTAGCTGGCTGCCAAAGCGGCACAGTGTCACAGGTCACCGCACAGTGAGTCCATGTCGCAGATGAATTGGAGCTCAGAGGACAGGCATGAGATCAGAAGCAAGCAGACGAATGTAGGCAGGATAATCCAGAGGGAGAAGCCTAAGCCGATGTTAGAGACCTAGTCTGTTGTCAGAGCCAGGAGATCAGAGATTTGGTCAGGCACCTGAAGGAGAATCCCAGACGGAGTCAGGTAATAGTTTCAGGTTCTGTACACAATGGGGCTGACAGGCTGGACGAGGACAGGCAGTCTCAGTGGTCGGAAAATGGTTCCGTTAAGTACACAAGCAAGCAGAGATCAGGCAGGAGTCAGAAGACAGGTCAGGCAAACAAATCAGATAGGAACAGGTAGGCTCAGAGGTCGAGAGGCAGAACAGATCAGGATCCGGTAGTCAGAACACAAATGAGCTAGAATAAGTCTCACCATGTGGCTCGAAATAATGTGGCACTAATGACTGGTCTGAAGGATGGTTAAATAGAGGGAAACGCAGGTGGATCAGATAAGAGATCATGAGAACTGGGCAGAGCTAAGCAGGTGTGTGAAATGAGTACCGGCAATCAGACCCAACATCTATGCCAAGATCATGACAAAATGGGCTTCCTTGTGATAAATATGGTAAACATATTCACACATCCCCTTAGGAAAAACTGAGATAGCTATATGACCATCTTATTAGATGCCCTGGAGTATAAAACATGCTCTGACAGAAGCCATTTCAAAGAAATACATGGGAGATGTATACTCACTTGAACATATTATTTTGAAATTTCTATAACAAGATTTTAAAAATTGTAATAAAGATTTTTATTGGACAACAAGAACAATATTTCTGGAGACACTGTTGCACCTTTAGGGGTGCCTTAAATTCCATTCTGTTTTCTATTTAATCTGTGATGTAATAGTTGCAGATAATTTCACTTAATTTTATCCTGAGCTGACACTACATTCATCACTTCACTTCTTCCTTGTTTACACGAGGGCTTCTGGTATATCGTGTCAGTTTTCACTCCATCAGGATGGGAAGAGAGCTGTTACTCATTTTACCTTGCAGCTGTTGTACAGGGGATAGCCCTGTGTCTCACTGACCCGTCAGAGAGGGTGACCTCTTCACTTGAGATCTTCATTCCCAGGTCACTTGTCTCCACTGACACGTTTTATGGCCCTTAAGGAGCTAAAAAAGACTCTTTTAAGTTTTTATGTTGCTTTTATTGAATTTTGTTTTATAAACATTGAGTTTTAGCATTGCTAATGTGGCAGTAAATCTTTACCTGACCTTGATGTATCCAATTGAAAATATACTTTGGTTACAAACCATTTCAAAACTTAAAATAACTTCGTTAAAATGTATCTACATATCTAAAGAAACCCTGCTAAATTATAAATTCCTATTTTTAAAAATAATATAAGTGTAAAAGTTATTGTACCGAACATTTAACAATTGGTTGTGGCAACATCTCAGTAGCAACAACTACCCTGTTCTTTGTTGAGTTAATTAAATTCAGCTTCACTTAGGAGGTTTAGTTTGAACAGCCTGTTTGATGTCACACTTCACATTGCTTGGCTCTTTTTCTATCTGTTAAAAGGCAGTTTTTATCTCTCCACCATCGCTGCATGCATGGTTTATGTGAGAGAGCACTGCAAAGTCAACAACACTATGCAAGACACTGTCACTGTGCAAGACGCTGTCACTGTGCAAGATGCTGTCACTGTGCAAGACGTTGTCCGTTGCTGCAAAATGCTCATCCAGGAAGAACGAATTTAATAAAGTCAATGACTGGGTGCAATCAGCTGGCTTTCGAAAAACATTAGAACATTTAGAAAACATTCAACCAGCCTGTTTGTATGATTTGATTGAATTGACTCTGTAAAGTGCCTTAAGATGACATGTTGGAAATAACGGAAAAATAAATAAACTGAATTGAACTGAAAGTGAATGAAAACCAAAATATTAGCTAAATCCCAAATGAGGGGAAATGTGAAATTTTGAAACTGTCTCCTGCATTAGGAGGTGAATACCTTGCAAAATTCCCTGTTGTTGCAAATAAAACTGCTGGTGTTTTGCAGTAGCCCTATATTTTGCCCTGCCCATCTTACTATCCTATCAACTCTGGCCAAGTTGACAGGATAGTAAGATGTTTCAATGCTCCTGTAAAAGAAAAGCATCTCAATATCATGAAGCTCCCACCACAATGCTTAAATAAGCAATAACTGATATTTTAGATTGAAAAAGCAGCAATGTGAAGAACGAAAGGCACCCTTTTAGATGTAATACGGTGCAACATCACACACCATTTCTCTGTTTGCTCTCTGGTCTAATGGTAACAAGCTTTGCTGGCTGCGCATGCATATAGCCCCTCCCTGCCCAGAGAGAGTAGAAAATATCTGAGACAAAATGGCAGAAAGGGACCATCATTTAAATGTTCACCTAAAGATGAACATTTGCAAAATAAAGTTGCTTTTGTTTTCAACGTTTTGCTGGATTTTTATTTCCCCAATTGTGTATTAATTACAAAAAAAGCTTGACTGCAATTAAAAACATTCTTTTTTTTTCTTTTTGTCTATAGTTTTCGTTGAATCAGATGGTCCTCAGGCAATGTACTCCTATAGGAAATGTGACTTCTTCCGTGAGAAGGAATAATTAAAGAGAGTGAGGCAGGAAGATTACACATGGGTCTAATGGGCACCACCAAATGACTCAGGAGCACACAGTTGCACCAGCCGGTAAAATTATCCACCATTGTCACGAAACATTCGAAGCCATTTTTCTGTCTCCTAAAACGCAGCCACCTTTTTCCTCTTCACATGCTGTTAAGTCTCCTCTGGAAGAAATGCAAAAGTTGTACTGAGACTAGAAATAGTTCTGACATTTTTCCGGAAAAGTTAAAAGCAAAACTTGGTCAGTCTGGCTGCTGTCAGAGCAAAATGAAGCCACAACAGTCTTCAAACGTCAGGAATATCAGGCACACTGGATTAGTGCTAAAGAATTGGGCAATAACTTTAGCAGACGACATCTAGCACTTTGCATCACATAGGAAACTTCAAAGGGAGAAATACGGTTTTTATTGAAGGGACCATAATTCAATTCTCCTCTAAAGCAGGTCATATTTCATTGGATGGGGCGGAGAGAATAGAAACCAGATGATGTGGACGCCTGGGCCCCAAATCTAGCAGGGCTTTCACTTTTTGGCCTGGTGATTGCTGGGTCGACTCTTGATAGGGGAGAACCTGATTCTCAGTGGATCATGGGATGGAAAGAAAACAACCTCTGAAATATGGAAATATTTCAGTTCTTTGGTATTGTATTCCTATTCACAGGATGTTTTAACACTGAACATGTTTGTTTTCCATTTCTTTTAAAGGAAAGCAATATATAAAAAAAAAACTTTCCACATCAAGCTTTGCAGAGCTGGAAATACAGGAAATACTTTGGTATAACAGCAAATTATAATTTTATCACTTTTTATATTACCTGGCTTGGAGGGTTTAGGTGCGTTGGATATATATTCTTTGGTTACAAAATAAAACTAACAATGAAAAGAGATACAAATACATATAAAAACAAAAAATTTATTTTTGCTGTTTCCTCCAGTTTTACTGAAATAATACTCCAAAAAGGCCTTGATGTCTTGATCGGATCATCAGACTGCCTCTTTTTTTTTTTTACTTCTGCTATTGAGTGCATGTTTGGTTACACTAAAAAATTTAGAAAGAAAAACATTTTACTGAAAATACACACAGTAAGAAATGAAAGAGACTATGGAAGCAGCCTTGTGTGATGCATCCGTCCTGTCTCACTCTGGGATTTCCACAAAGTAAACCCTGGTTAGCCTCGCTATTTAGTGTGGAGAGCCACTGCAGCCAATAACTTCCTTTCTAAAAAATAGTTCAGCCTACTGCTGATAGTGTGTGGCTGAGTGGGTTCACTCCATATGACTTTGCATTGGCCCAGATAGCTGAAGCGGTGAATAATTCTTTGGCAGTGAACCAAACTGGATTTAGTTTGACTCTGGGCAGATTTTCTCCCAAAGGAGGGTATGGTGGTTTGACTATCAATTACAGTGGCTTGAGTCCTGCAATCTGAGCTCCTCAGTGATTCAACCGTGTTATGCTGGGATGCTTGACTGGTATGTGTATTCTCTTGGGAAAAGGGGTAAAAACATGTGTCTTGTCATTTCAATACCTGATGGGAGTTTTTTTTTATAAAACCAATGGTATTTATGAGCAGCTGCAGGTTTATAGGAGCTAAAGTTAATGAAATCTGTGTGTTTTCAATGCAAATGTCCATTTTTTTCACTTTAGATTACCTTTTGAATATAAGCACTAAGAATTAAGCTTGTTCTTAAAAGTGAAATTCTAGGACTGCATAAGTTCCCTGATTAAAGACTGAAGTTCTATGGATTCTTTTTGCTTGTGAAGCTAGTATCATACCCCGTCATTTTCTAATACTGCTCTAGTGTGAATAAAGCCATTAGATATATGTATTGTTCAGTTTTGTTGATATTGAGGTCAATTTTGCAAAAGGAAGTCCCCAGAATGTACAGGAACCCACGGCACGCATTTGCATGATTACTTGAAATGGTTGTAGTGAAAAATTGGCTAACTACGGTGCTGCCTCTTCCTACATGTTGCTACATGTTGCTAACCTCCCTAACAAGACCATCATTAACTAACAGGCTGGCAACATTCTATCAGGAAAGCAGGCAAGTTGTTAAATGAGAGTTGGAAATTCGACTGACCTGGTTATAAAAGAAATCCTTTTTTTTCTCTATCGCACATTACTGCCACCTATATGGGAATTTTTGCTACAACAATTCTTCTATTGGGGACTGAGTCCCCCAGATTTACTGTCACTAAATTGACTCATTCTTTTTTGGACCTTGGAATGCGGTCCCAGTAATTTAATGGGACTTATATCTGACAGGGGAGGTGTACCAGGTGTTATTCCAGTCTGTTACTGTCCGTTGTTGGAGAACTTATGTAGATTGCAGCTTCCGTTGTGTTCTGTTCTTAGGTAAAAGTAGTTGGACTAGCTGTGGCTTTAAGCCGTTGCAGCTCAATCAGGGATCAGGTGAAACTCACCCTAAAGAAAATATCAGACAAATTTTGAAAAATGCAAGATTTGTGGTTGGAGCCTAGAGATCTTAAAGGTACTGTAGATTTATACTCAAAAACCAGGTCGTCTGCGTGTGTGTCGCAGTGAATACAAATGTACCCCCGCCCCTGCCGCAGACACTCTGCTGCCCCTCTCACCTCTCCGAAATTGTGGGTGACTGCAGACAGTGCCACAGACAGGAGGCCTCTGATTGGTCAAATCTACATCTGCTCTGCACTATCCTTATTTCCTGTTTGGTACCCTACCGGCTTGTTGTGGTTGTAAGACCGCCATTGCGTAAAACAACTCGTGAGGTTAGATCAGCTAGAAGAGCGAGGTGTGGGAAAACGCTTGGACCCTTTTCCCCCCTGTATCCTCGCTATTTTTCACCCTCATGTCCCTCCGTTGTTGCACAAACTGGCCCCCACTTCCTCACCACCTCAGCCGTATCTAGACCCACAGCTAGTTCGTCATTGTCCCTCTTACGTTGTGGCGTGGAATAGCATAGCGCAGACCAATTTCATCTTTTTAAAAAGGATAGGAGATAGCATAAAAGCATACTTATTGTGGTTCATCAAGCTATCTGCTGCTATATCTTGTGTTACAGTGATTGGCTCAAACAAAAACTTTCAGTGGTTTTCTCATGTGAAAAGCCACGTTTATGGCTTATCGAAGAATTAAGGAGCGAAAAAACCCTGAAGAAATGTCAGTGGCCGCTCTCTGAAACAGTCATCCACTGTGCATTCTTTGATCGCTCATTTTATCAAACTGATATACAGCAAATAAAAGAAGGGCTTACACAGAGCTAAACACAAAGACAACTTCCCATCAGCTTGAGGGCCTCTTATTGTATAGCTGAGCCATCTGTCTCCCAGCAGTAGGTCCTTGTTACCTGTTGTACGCTTTCTTAGCCGTCTCATTCACCATTCAACCCTCTGTGCCCGGATTTCTTTTCATTATCCTCAGTGAGAAGTTCTCAACCAAAATTCCTCTTAAATAAGTAGATTCAAGTTCCTTATGATCTTACAATTTTTTTTGTTTTTTTGAGGATTTATAAAACTCTTTTTAGATTATTTTGTTAAATTATAGATGTGTTTCATTCATTTTCCACTTTAAACCATTCAGAATAAAACAAATAAGACAATTCATCTTGTAGAGGCTTTGGCAAAGGCCGTGAGGGTTATTGTGAGCAGTGGGGTACAGATGCTTCTCTTTAGAGCATGAGAGGGGGCTTTAGCCTGTGGCCTCTTTTCAGATGAGTTGCTAAGTTTATGTTGAACCCATGTGCAGCAGTCTTAGAAGTCAGTTGGATGTCCATACCTGTACCATATGGAATTAGTTAGTACCGAGCCCCCGGGTGCTTTCTGTCTCTGTACAGGACCAGCAATGAGCTGCCCGCCTGAGATAGAAATTTGCCAACTGCTGCAGGCAGCATAAAGCTTCAAAGATTACTGTTAATGTCTTTTAAAATGCAAGAGCAAAAGCTGCCATCTGATAACGCTGAAGCATTTTTCAAAGGTGTGAGGAAGGAAGGATCGGGGGGAAAAAAATCAAGTTTGCACCTACTTCCTCAGATTGAGCAAGCCGAATCTTATATCCTCATGAATGTGTGAATCTGTGCATTTACGACTATATTTTCTGTTGTGTAAAGAGCTTTGGAGTATAGAGCTTTGGACTTGGTAAAGCACTATACGAGTAAAGGCCATTATTGAAGAATGTGAACATTCAAACTGTGTTTAAAGCTTCTTTGTCTACTTGGCCTAATAAAAATGTCAAAACAATTGCAAAAGCATAAATTAGACAGGCAATTATTTAACTTTAAACTCGCAAAACCCATCAGAGGTCATTGGTCAGAGAAGCAAAGCTATGAATGGGTTCTTGGAGCCCTTAATAGCTGTTTGTTTCTTTGATTTATTGGTGCTGTCTTTTGCTTTGTTTTTGTTTTTTTAATATTCCAAAATTAGTGTTTGCATATCATATTCTTTATAATGACCCTCAGTTCAAGTTGCATCTAATGTGGTCATCATTGAATAACAGGAAGTTCATTTTCCCGCTCCTAAACTACCCTACCTTTTCTGGCCAATGACCTTTCAAAATAAGGGGTCAGGGCCAATTATGAGCAAGCTGCCAACAGCTCTTTAGTGAGTCCAGATGTTGTTGGTCTCCATTAAAGTTACAGTCGAGCAAATCACCACAGCAATAATGGATTAGGCACGATGTGACAAAAGGGTTTGTTTAGAGAGTTTGTTCTGTACTTTTGTTTCTATGTTTTTAAAGTTTTTATACTTCTTTATGAAAAATGTGTCCAGGCAGTTTGGTATTTCTTTTTAAAATGAATCTTCCCTTTTCAACAGTTTAACAAGGCTTCACATTTAAATAAATATGAAGTAAAAAAATATGCTTGCATTAAACGTATCTGAAAACACTTAAATGTCACCAAAAGAACAAGAAATTAAACAGAATATAGTAGTTTTAGCTAAATGAATGTGTGCAAAATAAAGAAAAACATTTTAATTTATATTAGTGGCTAAGTGCCTGACTGATCTGAAACTACTGATCTGCTGGGATTTGGATACATAACTAGCTCTTCGGTTTATCAAAGTTTGGAAAAGAGAAATATCCACAGGGGGGAAGATTTGACACTCACCCTGAACACTGTAACCACGGTGCAAAAAGCAGAGCTTGGAAGAAAAGTCGTTAGTTTGCATTCTTTTCCAAGAATGCTACGGCCAAATTTTTTTTTTCAGCCCTTCTTTTACCTTGCATTTCTATTTTTTCTTTTTCCTTTTTGCTCGTGAAGTAAGAGTAGACTGGTAGGTTCATTTCTTTGGGAGTCTCTACTCCATTTCTTAATCCAGGGGCTAAAACTAGTGCAGCTCAGGCTACTAATTTCTCCTCAGAACATTCCTCTCTTTGTTTCAATTTCCTTTGATTTAGGTGAAATTATTTGCTTCATATGACTTCTCTATAGAAAAACTTTCATAACCATGATAACCCTTGGTTCTCTATGTTTGTGTCTGTCACTGTAAATGTCATTGCTGCTGTCAATCCATCAATCAGTCACAGCAAATGCCAAAACCAGCCCTCAACTCTTCTGCATATTCCCTGGCCCACCGGGCCCTGCCTTCATAAGGTGCATTTTTCAAATATTGTATATATGGACAGAAGTAAGGCTCCATTGAGTTGTTCTTCAAAAAAGAGAAGTTGAGCCAAACTCAGACAAATAAGATGGCAAATTAGAGAGGAGCAGAGCAGGATAGATAGTTTCCAAGGTTAACAGAAAGTAAAATCTGCCCTGTCCAATGTTGTATAGGTCATATTCCACCCACTATTGAAAATAAGGGAAAGAAATATTATAACCACTGTATCAGATCATTATGATAAATATAAAAGTACATTAACCAAACAATAGCTAGAAATAACCCTTATTTTAATTACTTTAAAAACTGTGGTCAAGCAGGTGCTCCTCACAAAATTTCTGACAGAGGAGTGAAAATAATTATCAGAAGAGTTGTCCCAGAGCTAAATACCACTTTTGGAAAGCTTCAAAAAGACCTGGAATTAGCAGATAACATTTTTTCAAAGAAAACAATAAGTAATACATTCAACCACCATGGTCTGTATGCACACGCGCTCACCATGCAAGGCACCATTGCTGAAGAAACAGCACGTTGAAGCTTGTTTACACTTCACTGCACAACATTCAGATAAGCCTGTGAAATACTGGGAGAATATAGTCTGATCACATGACCCAATAAACTTTGATGTCATAATAAACATCATGTTTGGAGGTCAAATGGCACTGCTCCCCAAAAACACCATGGAAAAATGTACAGAGACTTTTGTGATGAAAATCTGCTGCCATCTACCAGAATGAGGAAGATGAAACAAGGGTGGACATTTCAGCAAGACAATGACCCCAAGCACACAGCCATGGAAACTATCAATTGGTTTCAGATAAAGAAAATAAAGCTGCTAGAACTGCCCTGCCAATCACCTGACTTGAATCAAATAGAAAATCTATCGAAAGAACTAAAGATCAGAATTCATTAAAAGTGTTCCTCCTTCTGATCAAATACATTTTTCAAAGTAAAATTTGTGTATTTAAAAATATATAAGAAATGACTGCTTCCTCACGGAGAGACAATTAACTCCCAAACTGTGTAATGAAACATATTTGTCTGAGTACAGTCTGAGTAAAGGCCAAGCTTGATTTCTGAGTGGCTCTTAAGCACTTAAGACTGAACATTACTTAAAGGCAAAGTTTAGAAATCTTTTTTGTTGCTTAATCTTCAGTGGTTTGTTGCAAAGCATTTGTCTGCTGCATGCTTGTCATGTTAGAGGCTTGGTTCTTGCGACAGAGCTGCTTCTAGGGTTCAGGCTTTTAAAATAATAGTCCATGAACAATTTATGTAGGGTTTTTTTGTTTGTTTACTGTGGTTAACCACCCATAAAAATAAAGTCAGCTGAAGGAATCTCTCAAGCTCTCCCAGTGTCTCTCTCAGATTTTCTCTCTCACACTTTCTTGGCTAGCTGTCAAACCCTCCAAGTCATTTGGATCGTCACACCCACCCTTGGCCTGAGCCTGAAATTAATTGCTGACTAAAAAATCTCCTAGCAACTGCTTTGCAGCAACAACACTTCAACAGGCTGTCACTTGTGGTATCAAGCAGTTTACCTTCTCTGAGTTATAAGAGCTGATGGTAGTAAATGATACACCAACAAAGGAATTTACATGATGTCACTAAATGTGCCATGCTTTTGTAAAGAACACACTGTTCAATAGGTGTTATCCACATGTTTTAAGGCTAAGAAGTCCTATTTAGAGGTAAATTCTTCTCTTGTTAACAGTAAAGAACAAATAATGAAAGGCTTGATATCCAGTTAGTTGTTTGTTTCAATGATTCCTAAATTCAAAATCTAGAACATGATCACAAAATAGTCCACCCTAGCTAACTAATTAATAAGAGCTGTATTGTACCCAGAATTTTCCATGCAATAATTGGAAAATCTGTGCTTATCTTGGGTCTACAACAGACTGGACCAATCATAGAACTACTGTAGGGGCGGGCCTAAATTGCAACAACACTTTTCTATCACCATAACAATTTTTATTTATGCCCTTTATAATGTACAAAAAGAGTTGCTGATATTGCTAAAGTTTTAACAACTAGCTGCCATAAGAGATTTTCTTTTCTAAAAAAATTGTTTTTCTGTGACATCCATAGGTTTTAAAATGTTTCCACTGAACCCGTTATTCCCACCTTTGAAATATTATCTACTTGCTCTTTTCGAAACTAATATGCTGTTTTGTGGCATAAATTAGTCTGGCTGGCCAGGCTAAGGTCCAAAAAAAGAACCATGCTGTGAAAGTGCTTTTCCTGTTTTGTTTTTTTTTTGTTTGTTTTTTTTTAACCAAGGCCGCTTAGATAAGAGATTATGAAAGTATTGTAACAGTCAAACACAAGTCCGGTGATATTCACAATTCAAAGTTCTGAAAGAACTTTAAATATGAAATAATTACATACTGCTCAATAAATTATGTGTTTTGAATTAAGTTAATTTTCATTAGAATTTGGTTTACCGGAAACATCCATGTTTGTCAAAGAGCATTACTGCAGCCTACCGATTTGTGATGTCACTGTGCGGTATCGGCTGTTGAGGAAGTCCCACAGCTGTATCTGGTGTTTGTCACAACGCGCTATTTTCCAAGTCATCTTGAGCACATTCTTCTAAATGTTGGCAACACATGACGTGTTTTTACACTGGCCAGGAGTTGGATGGCAAATTCTCCCTCTTCAAGTTGGCAATCCAACGACAAACCCGTCCGTGGTGCATCATGAATTGATTTTACCCGATGCATTACAACATCCAACTGCCATGCATGTGGACATTGTCACTTTAACAATAGTTTTTGTGAATTTCAATGGTAAACTCCTCTCGAAATTTTAAATAACTGTTGTTGATTACAGATGTGTCCAGTAGTTCCCATTGATTTTGCTTGTGAAGCAGAGAGAATGGCTCTAGGCTTACCACACTGAGATCACTGCTTGAAGATGTCAGCATTGAGTTGTTACTATAATTGGGAAAAAATGGCCAGTCGATGAAACAAAGTTTTTACATTTTTTTACTGATTAACGGTAAATTCATTAAATCACCATGAATGTATTAGTTTTAGGTATAAATAATGATCCATTGATTATTCTTTGCTGACCGGACTTTTTTCTTTAAAGCGATTATTTGAGTTGGAAATGCATTCCTTTTCTAGAGTCATGGGAATCTGTCCCAACATTAAAAACTGAGAGAAATCACAGCTGAAATGTGAAATAATAGGTTGCAGTATGTTTCTTTGTAACAAAATCTTTTTTTGTCAACTTTAGAAACATATTATTGTGGTAACCATCTTTGTTCAGAATTTTATGGTAGAATAGAACCATTACATTTCCGTTCCTTTATGAGATGTACCTTATTTACTGACATATTATCGGGTGCACTATGAGATAATTTCTAATCTAAGACCTATAATCAGGCTCGGACTTGGAAGAATTTTCAGCCCTGGCATTTTTTCATCTACACCGGCCCATTTATGGACATGTGTATTACAAGGAAGGCCTATATATACTTCATGCATCAATTAGGTAGGTAGCATGTATTATTTCTTGAGCTCCTTGAATTATTTACTGTCTCAGGTATGATTTAAGGAGGGTGGCCCTCACATGCTGAAATTAGGACCAGCGCCCTGGGCAAATGCCTGGTATCGCAGATTACCAGTACAAGCCTGCCTATACTGGACTTGAAGCACACAAAAAAAAAAACTATACCCACATATCCTCAAATCATGGTAATAACACCTCGGAGAATCATATTGAATCTAAAAATTCTCTATCACAAACAACAGCCCATACACTGGTTTCTTAACCCAAATTCAGTCAAGGGCATCTAATATGGCGTCACATTTATTTCAAAATGCCTGCGGGCAAAATAAACATACTCACTTGAATGTTAAATTACTTCTATGCATGTTTTATCTACCAACGCACAACAAAATCACAATTGCACGAGAAACTGTCGCTTCGAGAGGAGAAAATCCTCCCACTTGCGCTAGGGATCGTGCTCAAGATCCTACCGCCCACACAATTTTCTATCCAGCAGTCATGCTCGAGGATGGCTGCGCTCTCGCTTTCTGCCCTGCACTGACTTTTTTTCCTTGCGCTAAGGAAGGTTTTGACAAGTTGGGTGGAGACAAACCTCTTCTGTAAGCCTCTTCCTGATTGGGCCTTACAGACATGATCATACGAGAGGTAGTGTCAGGAAGCCTTTGACTGACACATACCCCACATTAGAGAAGCCTATGCTACTTTGCGGCTTCCAGCCGTCATCTTCAATTATGGATGATGAGCTGTCAGTCAAAGACTTCCTGACACTACTTTCAGCGTGATTGTGAATCTAATATCCCTTTTTGACACCAAGTCTTGTTGGAGGTCATGAGTTCAACTTAAGGATGAGATCATCAAGCATACTGCAGCATTTGTGACCTGATCACTTCCATGAAATGGTGTTGCACATGGAATGTGTTGCTACAAGTTTTGCTGTAAACTTGAATGCTACCCATAATCCATAATGCAAAGGTGATGGTAAAATAAACTCTTAACTTACCGGTAAACTATTTGGAGCTGTTTGTTGCATGCAATATTTACTCTTGTTCTTTGACCTCCTTGTTATTGATCGTGGACCATTTAAGGAAACAAAGCTGGTCATTATGTAGTGTTGGAATCTTAAGCTCTTCCGATTTCTTACCCTTTTGATGCACTATTTCAAAGTTTTGTCATCCCAACCAGCATGACATGTACCCTGAAATCTCCTGACTCCACACAGGAAATTAAAAACTTACTCATAAAAGTCATGGAGGCGGAAATTAAAGCAATGAAGTCTGGCATTTGGAAAGACTACACTCAAAAAAAAAAAAAAAAAAAACCTGAAAGGTTTAGCTCTTTTTCTATTTTTTATTAACCTGCATCTTTGCTGGAAGGCCTGCTTATGGAGTTCAGTATGCAAGCAGTCTTAAAGGAAAAACAATGTATGAAACGCAGGGCGACACCTTTTTGTCCGTTTAACAATTTTGACTACGGTAGGTTTTGGGTTATATTACCATTAGGTGTGAAGCTGAAAAATGTGAAGCACATTCCTAAAGCAATAGAAAAATAGCTTAGCTCTTTATGAGCTCAGACCTGTTTCTGAGTAAACCTTTCCAGATCATTAACCTAGAGGTTGCTTTCATAAGCCCCATTCACACTAGCCTTCTGAAACCGATCCATGCTTGGATCAGTTAACCGTGTCAAGCTTAGTTCCTTACGATCGTAAGACATCACGCTAGCATTGTTTCTTGCCTCCTGATGACAATCTATGGTACTACTGCTCTCTAGAGGGAATCAAACAAATCAACATGGCGACCTGTAACATTCAGGAAGTTCGGTTATAATTGTGATATTTAATTGTTTGCGGAGAGTCAGGCGAAGAAGGCAGCCTTTGGTGAATTTACTTGACAGTCGACTTTTGGGAAGTGGATACGACAAACGATAGTCTAAAAAGGGCTCACAGGCGAAGGAAACAACAACAGAAATTTAAGTTCATTACACTGATGAGCAGAATCATCCCTGGAAGCTGGTATCTTTATGAATGTCTGAAATTTCATAATTACATAGGCTGACTGTAAGGAGATGATGCGGTCTGCTCATGCGCTCTTTATCTGAGAACCGAGACAGAACTGAACCACGCTGAGCCCTACTGTTGAACTAGTACCAGTTTAAAGCAGTTTGGTTGTGCCTGGCACGGTCAGTTTTGCGTGCCATTTACACTTACAGTTATCTCAGTTACCATGCTCAGACTGATGTCGGCAAGGTTTCAAAAAGGTAGTGTAAATGGGGCGATAATGTTTATGCACCAGTTTTCAATAAAAGATTAAAATGCATCCAGTAAGTTGGGTTTTTGTTTCTCTGCATTGTGCCATTTTCTTCCACTGAATTAAGAATGTCTACTACTGTAATGACAATGCCTCTAAATGCCTCTCTTTCACGTTTTATTTACTAAATTAAAACTAATTACACATACATATAAAATATATTTTTAAACATCATTGAAGGACCAGACTTTAAATGCTTCTTAGTTATTTTTCTAGCTTGCTAAATGATGATTCAGTTTGTACACTTTCTGAATATGGAAGAACATTTGTTAGTCTGACTTATATTAACTATAAAAAAAAAATTCAGCAACAAATTGTTTTAGACAATGTTGGAGTTGTCTTACCAGTGGTTGGAGCATATGAACATTTATTTTAAAATGTTCTAATAAATCTTTGAACTATTATTACTGGGATTAAGAATTTGTCTTCAAACTTGGAAAACAAGCTTGAAGACTTTGTTTCAACTCAACGCTATTCCAGACATTTTGAACTGAGAAAGCTATCTGGATGGGAAGGGAAATGTCTTCATACTTGGAAAACAATGTCCAGTGTTTTTTTGTTTTGGTTTTTTTTTTATTTTACTTTTTAGGAATGACTATGACATAGAGACTGAAAATAATCACCAGTAAGATTACCAATAAAAAATTGAGATTTGCCATTCTCAACTTTTGACTCAATTTAGGACTTTCTTACCCTAACTAAGGACTTGACTGGAGACTTGGATGAAAAACTTGAGATTGACCAGTGAGATGGCTATACACATTATTTCCTCTTTTCTGGACTATTGTAACATAGCTTTACATGAATTATCAAAAACTCTGTTGACTGACTAGCTAGCTAAAACCTTTGCACCAATATGCCTAACTCCAATAAGCTCCACCCTATACAACTGTACCTTAAAACCACATAATCCAACTTAAGCCCTCAGATTTTCAAACTAAATCCATTTGCAGTCTTAGGTATAAAACTAAAGCTGTTTTAGGTATTTTAAATGCTGTTTTTTTGCTTCACTATTTAAAACATTTAACTGATCTTTGCCCTCTCTTTATATACAATTTAATCATGGTATAATGTCAACACTCTTCTCGTGAATCACTTTTTGGATTTTTAACTATTTACAGTTAAATCAACTTTATAACTGAAAATCTTCCAAAATGGCTATCCGTTAAAAATAAAGGTTTGACAATAAAAGGTATTGAAGCAGTAAAAACAACAATCCCACCATGCAGCATTGATACAAGCTCAGGAGTAATCTGACTACACATTCAGTATTAATATACTGTGTGAAAATGTTAAAAAATAGCTGACATTACTAGCCTTATAATTACCACATTTTTTCTATTCTCTTTTATTTTCGTTGTTCAAAGTTAAGCATAGTATAGTATAACTAAAGTATGGAACATCCTAATCTCTTTTTTTTATCAGTTTGTTAAACGTTTTCATTTGGTATTCAGAAAAGCCCCAAAGTAATCGCAAACTAGATTCCTTTCTTCTACCTTTTTTATTTTTTCACTCATTTAAAATATTAAAATGGAACTGTATTGTTCGTCAGTATAAAATAAATCACAACAATTTTTTGGGGATTTTTTTTTCTTTATTATATTATTTTGTTAACATTTTTGACCTAAATGATTGTGTCACATGCCACTGAACGTTTGGACACCAATGGTCTTGGCTAAGTCCAGGCCTAAGTTTGAAAAGGCTGGAAGTATTTCACTATCTTGAAGTCCAAAGAAGGTAAACACACACCCCACAAAAGTATTAAAAGGTATAGTGGACAATTTTCACAGATTTTTTAAAAGTCCCGTCCTCTCCACAAAATGCACCCTCTCTACAAAATGCACACGCACAACCCTGTACCCGCTCCCGAGAGGGAACGCCTATTAAACATGTGAGAGAGCATGCACAAGCCAATTTCTCCTTGTGCACGGTCTGTTTAAAAGTTGTTGTTTGCATTGTTCATATCAGCTTACTTTCCAAAATAAGATTTGCAATTTTTCCACCATGTCAGAGTCATCACTCTTAAGTGAAAATGGGGACGAGTACATAGGATTGCGTTATGTAAACACGTCACCAGAATGACTGACAATTAGGAGGACCACTTATTTTGATGATCCAGCCAGAAAAAAGAACATCCTCCACAATACCTTTAATATATTAAAAGAAAGTTTACCGGTAATTTATTAATTTATTAAAAAAATTCTCAGTCGTTCCACCTCTGAATTATTCTGGGCTGGTTCAGCACATAAAATCCCAACAATATAGGTAGTACAAGAGATACAAGATAGAAGTTGTTCCTTTGGTTGATGTGATAATTGTTTATTTGAGAAGTCAACAAAATTTTACCTTTCTAAAAACTCAATTTATCTACTGGTTATACCTGCTTACACTTTCTCACTTTTTCAGGGAACCAGTGGTTATTTCTTGAGACAGTTTGATAAGATATAAGTTCCCTATTCATTATACACCCAATATATTTCTTTTTCAATTCACACATTGAGCTGTAATATAGAATCTCCAATTCATCTAAGACACATGTTCTTTGAAGAAACCAGAGTCCTGAGGGACATCCTTTCATGGATGGAAAAATGTAAAATCTGGGAATAGTAAGATGCAGCTTGGGATTTCATCCAGGCACCTTCTCAAAAAGAGGCAACAGTGCAAACAGCTGCACCACAGTACAGCCAAAAAGGAGAGTTCTGGAATAAATTTTCCTTATCAGCCTATGAGGAAGTCTGGTTATTTAGCACTAAACTAAAACTAAAATTGTTTGCTCAAAATTGTACTGAAAGTTATCTTTGTGAGACGATATCAAGACAAATATGCATTCTGGACAGCAGCTGTAGCTTAAGGTTTCAGCTGACCCAACCCCTATTCCAACTCCTACCAAATACACACACAACTACTTTAAATGTGTGTTTTTAAAAGCAGTTTGATGCTCAAAGGTACGACTTTACCAGTTATGGCTCAGCACTGCACCAGGGGAGAAGGCCTGTGCTGTCGGGTATCATGGGGAGAGATTTTATCTATAGCGCCATTCATGAAGAAATATGTCTCTCCATTTGGCAGAGGGCTGTTTCCTCAGTGAGCTCAGCCAGAAGATAAGAGAGATGACTAAGGGCAGGAGACAAGCTAATGGGAGGGATATTTCCCATGACCAACCAAACTACTAGCAGCTGGACATCTGCAAAAACACTACAAAGGAGAGAGAAATGCTTTTTCCCAACATGTTTAAGTCATCATTGAAATAAAATTCATATTTCTAACTGTTTTTCGTTTTTTAGACTGCAAAGATACAGATGATAAACAAATCATTGGGAAAATAAAAGGATAATTAAGGTAATTTAAACAAAAGCAGGGGAAAAAACAGCTATTTATTATATTCAGTTACTTTGGCAGTGCCAGAACATTTCTTCACTTATGAGATGCATCCAAGTATTTGCATGCTGATTTCACATCCTGTAACTCTCAAAGGAGAAAGGAAGTTGAGGGGTTTGAATCCAACATCGTTGGAAAATAAAATAATATAAAAATAAGCTTCATCTTCACAGAATGGCCAACCTGTAGGATGAGAAAAATGGTCCAATTATTCTCCATAAATATAATTCAATTCTAAAAATGATGTTTTAATAAATTGTTTCCTATTCTAGAATGCGTTGTTTTGTTTTTTCAAGAGATAACGTTTGCTTTTAACCCATTAAGAAGTTTGTTAATTATGTTTAGCTTGACTCTTTGAAAAAAACTTAATAACACTTTATGAAGTTACATTTAGTTTGATTATTTTTCCTGCTCTTACAATAGAGTTTAAACATTAACTCTAACTTTGATTAGTAATCACCAAAATCTTTAAATTTTGAACAGAGGTAAGTAATTTAGAATATGCTATACTCTGTTCTTTAAATGTGGCAATCAAGTTAGACATGGGACTGTTTGACATAATTTTTGGTTTGTGAACTCAGAAAGGTAACCTGGGTTAAACTGCTTTAGTGTGATTTTTGTCAAGGGCTGACTTACCGAGTATAACATTTTTTTTGTTTATTTTTTGTAGAATGTGAATGATTATCTGTACAGGGCAACTCACCTTTGTGCTAATAACTGTTATTATGTGCCTATATATCTACATTTTTTTCCCCTTCTCCTTTTTTACCCCATTTCCTTTCCATTCATTATGTATTTTCATAAACCTTAAGTTATTTTCCAGTTTAATAGTATGGTAGACCGGGTATGAGTGCCTCATTTTCAGTCTACCATGCTGGATATTCCACATCCCACATACTGGAATGTGTTGCCACATTCGGTCAACTTTCACAATACACCGTACCAAACAAACAGGATCCCTTGCTTGATAACATTTTTTGTGGTGCTGGAAACCCCAAGAGTAAAATGTAGCTCTTTTTTCGTGGAAACTTTTTTCTTCTTCTTTTTTTTTTTTTTTTTGCTAATTAGTTTAAAACATTTTCTTGAAACTCCTCACCAGTAGCTGTAACCTGATTGTATTAATATCCCCTCCTATTTACTCTATATTCATCTCCAGCCATTTCTTCCACCTGTCTTGTTACATGCATGTTTGTTTTAATCATTTTTTTGCCAATGATATCCTGCATTCTTGTCCACTTCCTACATTAGGTTCAGCTGAAGCGGACCACATTTAGTTTTTGGAAGAGACAAGAGTTTTTCTTCCTTAAACTGTAAAGTGTGATTGTGCATTAATTCACCCTAAGCAAACCGAACTGTCCAAGCAGATGAGCTTTGATTCAGCACAGCTGATGAAAGGCAACCAGGTAGATTACTGGTTCTACAAATGGTCAAGTAATCTGCGTCTCATACTTAAAGGTATTGTAGAGGGTTTTTTAAAAGATCCGCCCTTTCCACTTTAAACAAAAATGCATATGTAAGAGCATGCACGAGCCTATTTCTCCTTATGCATGCCCTGTTTAATATGTGCTGTTCTCATAGCTCATACCAGCTTACTATGTCCACATACAGCAGGAACTATATAGTAGACTCTATAGCAAACTGACCATTTGGACAGATGATCACTGCTTTTTGCTCTGTTTGTTACAATTTTTGCTTTTTTTTTTTATTCATGGAAGTGACTCAGGTGACATTTCACCACCTAAAATCAGCTCTACAAAGAAAATTCTACCTTGATAACTAGCCAATAACATAAGGGTAATGACCCTCTTTTTTTCCCTCAAACCGTACCATAGTTAAACATCAAAGGCCTGCATTATTTGAACCAGCAATTAGAATTCAAATACTGATTAGAGAGAGATTTAGGGTGGAGAGAAAAATCTTGTAAGTAGTCACGCAGTGACACACACACTTACACTAAAACATCCACAGAGTTTCATGGCTTGATCCAAAGCCACTGCCGGAAAGCTTGTGGTCTGCAAGAAAAAAAAAATCTCCATAAACACGAGTGTGGGTTTGCCTTGGCTTGAGCATGTAACTGTCTCCGTCTTTGCCTGGAGTGTAAATCCTTTCTGCCTTGTGCTCTGTGAATCTGTGCATAGCCTTAAGCAGCATTTGTGTGCCAGCTTGCTTTTTCCCTCCCCAGCAATGTTGCGCTGCACAATTGTTTCAGTGTTTCCCCTTTCTCCTGAAGGCCTCTAGCCAACATAGGGATGGAGCATAGAGTCATACCCCAGACAGAATGAGGGCCATGACTGTTTCCTCTGGCACTGAACCATGCATAAGGATTGGTCATCAAGGTGCTGAGAATATTTCTGCTCTGCATCACATTTCATACGACTACAGCTAAAGACCTGTCTTTCTGTTTTCGCTTAAATCTGCTCTTGCCTCTGTGCTCTTTCACCTTTCCCCTGCCTCTTGGTTTTTACTTCCTGTTTAAACATGGCTCACTGCATTTAAAAAAATTCAGATTCATACATAATATGAATTCTAAGTGGAACTGAAGCTGTGGTTCATCTGCGGTTTTTCATTTCTGTGACCACTGTTAATTTAGCGGTAAGATCGAACCACACTAAGGTCCATTTAAGAAAAGTAAATATTAAAGCAGGCAAGACACCGAGACTCTTTTAGTCAGAGAAACTAAAGAGAAAAAACAGCTCCCAGACTAATTATGGTTGATATATCAAAGATGATTAGCCCTCTGGGTTTCTGATCAGCTGGGTGTGTAATGGTGTATTTCGTTAAATGTGTTGCAATGAACTATTAAAGTAGAGTGTTATTTAGACAGTTTTGTTGTTTTGCTTTATGCAATTCAGTAAAGTTAAAAACATTAACTTGAACCATGCTAGCGTCATATGTAAATGGTCCTAAGGAACCGAGTTCAACACGTATTGGTTTTCAGAGGGGTAGTGTAAATGAGGCATATGCCATGATGGTGTCTTTTCAATGTGAACCTCTCGGAGACTCAGGGAAAAAGATGAAGAAAAAGTTAGAGACAGTTTCTTTGACAATAAAGGCACCATGGGCACCTTTGCAGGAGGGTCTTATGATACTGTCTTGGCCTGAGGGAGGGTTGCAGAAACTTGAGTGTCCAAACACCAAACACACTTAATCCTCCTAACCCAACAGTCATGTTTAATATAAATAAACAGGTGGAAATAATTGGTAATTAGCAAGACACATTCAATAGAGTGCAATCGGGGATCGCACACCACTTCTCAGTACCTATGCTTTCTGGTTGATGTTTTGGTCACTTTAAATCTAGGAATGAAACAGCTAAGCAGAAAAACTCTGAGCCATTTTTATGTCAACAAGATGAAAGAGCAAAATATAGTCAGTTACAACAGAAGCTAAGGCCATAGTTAAATCTATGAGCGAAACTGGAATAAATATGAAAAAACAGGCCCAACTGTATCATCTGTAACTGAAAGGTATTGATGGCAGAGGTCCTGCTGATATTTCTCTCCAGAATGGTGTCACAGTCAAATAGGAATTCACCAAATGAAGCAAATTTGACAAGAAAAATCAGATCGATATATTTCACTTTTTTGACTTTTATATTTTTTGTTTATTTCGGAAATGTAATTCATTTTTGTTATGATTCTGGGAAATGCTACAATGAGGCCTTCATTGCTCGCTTCCAACCCAACTTTCATGCTCCAGATCCTGTCTGCTCTAATTATGTATGGAAAGAACTAAGACAACAACAAAAAAAACTCTCAGTTACACGTCCAATTTTTTTCCAACGTTTATTATTTATAATGAATAAAGACCATGAATGAGACTGGTCGGTTAGTTGGTTGGTTGGATGGATGGGTGATTTCTACCAGTTGGAAGCTGATTAGAGATACTTTGATTAGGTCTAATATGTTTCATTGGAGAGATCCCAATTGCAAAGTACTTGAGTGTAAAAAATTTTGTTTATGGGTATGAATCATTAATTAATTTGATCAAAATTGAAATACAATTTGGTGGAGGGGCAAATCCCACTCATGCACTTCCTCTGTCTATTCCTTTTTTGCTTGTTGTCAGTAAGACTTGTGTTATATATGTTGTACTATTTAGAGGCCTTCTGCTGATAAGAAAAGCATAAATGAAATGTACATGTCAATGGAAATTATTTTCTTACAATAGATATGGACAATTTTAGTATAAATTGGTACAACAACTTCACTCTCCACGGTAAGAATAAGCATGTTTTTAGTTTTATATATTGATAGGTTTTCTTTGTAAGTAGCTTTATGTTTTTACTGATTCATTTTATTTAAAGTGTTAATGGTTCAAAATCAAAGCTTTTGCAGAAATCTTGAGTAACAATAGTAACTCAATAGTAACTCAATTATAACAACCTCTCACAGCTACTCACACTCAAAGTTCATAAGGTGATTAAACTTAAAATAATTTGTGTGGCTTGGATGTCAGAGAGAGGATTTCACATTGTTTGATCAGATTTAGTGTATTTTCTGTGTTTAACAATTGTGAGTGGCAAAATTTACACACTGCTCTTTAGATAATAAATCTACTGCTGATTGAAGGGATTTGGATGAATGCTGCTTAATCCTAGAGGCAAGGCTTTACTAAGATACACAAAATAAATTAAGTTTCATGAATGGGTACAAAGAGAACATTTAAAAGTATTCTGGAAATGGTTGAAAACACAAACATGGCAACAAAAACTTTTATCTAATGGGCTAAGATTATAAAAGCAGAGCATTGGAAAGTTAAATGTTTCTCTGTGCCCTTTGCTCTTCTCCTATTTAGGTTCTGTTTGTTTAGGAGTGTTAGATCCTGGAAGCCCTTGTGTTGCTAAAGAGAAAGGGCAGGCTGGGTGTCAGGGGGGATGTTCCAGCTCCAAAAACCAAATGGTAGCTTTTGTTATTCGGCTTTTAGTTTTCACACAAAGGGGAGGAGGAAGTTTCATATGGTGCAGGTTTTGATTCCATAACTTGAAGTTGTGACACTGGCCCATGGAATATATTATCATAAATTAAAAAACATATTTAAAAATTCTGAGAGTTTGAATTGCTGTTTTAAAAAACAGACTAGATTTTTAGAACTATTTGAAAAAAAGTGTTGAATCAATGTCCCACCATCTTGAAAACCCAATATCATGCTCTGTAAAAATTTGAAAGTCACCTGCAGGAAAATAAAATAAAATAAAATAATAAATTAATCCCCCCTGATAAAATAATCCCTTTAGAACACTATAGGTGTTAAAATGTTATGATATAGTTTTTTTTCTTTAAACCCAAAGCAAAGCATTTACCTTGAAAGTAAAGCCACCTCTTTGAACTGGTTGCCACCCGTTTCATGATGTTGCTATATTGCACCATTTTACAAGGCTGAACAGGGTCTGAGACCTCTTATGGTAAAAAAAAAAACTGATTTTCATGACTTAGAGATTTGCTAAAAAAAGAGGTTGCTGCCTTATGCAGATTAATTGAATAAAGAGCCACTTAATCTTGACTTTCTCTTCAGAATTACCCCATATCCAGATTCATCCTGCTCTGCCCTTACATAATGCCTGCCTGATCAGAGAAAGTGGCTGTTTAAGGGGCAGACACAGCATAAAGTGACCAGATATCTGAAATGAAATCTGGGGATATTTCCATATTGCAGATAAAAGTAAATTAGGAAACGGGGCCGGTGATGCTTTTATCTATTTTTAAATATTTATAAACATTTAAACAAAATAAATCAACTATAAAATCAGGGAATGTGACTCTGCATAATGTTAGTATTTCCTTGGATTAATCAAATTAATCAGTAGTATTTATAGTGCCATCTGGTCATTCAGTCTTCTCTGCGTTCTTCCCTCTCCATCTTCTTTTCTTTCTAACTCTCTTCTAAATTCTGCCTGCTCTCTGTTAAACTCTTTTCACATAGATTTTTATTCCTTCTCTTAAACTCTTCTATCAATCTCGCACTAATCTAAAACAGAGTCAATCAAAATCTATTCCAAACACATTAATATGTACAACATGGAAAATTACAATCAATAGGNATAATGTTAGTATTTCCTTGGATTAATCAAATTAATCAGTAGTATTTATAGTGCCATCTGGTCATTCAGTCTTCTCTGCGTTCTTCCCTCTCCATAAACTGATCTTTCCAACAGTGTTCCTATTTTGCTCCGCTCACATTCAATCTTCTTTCTAACAGTCTTCTAATCTTCCTCTTCTCATCTTCTATCAATCTCGCACTAATCTAAAACAGAGTCAATCAAAATCTATTCCAAACACATTAATATGTACAACATGGAAAATTACAATCAATAGGTAAAATAAGATTTTTGTTTCACACACCTGTTGGAAGTTGGTAATTTTTAGATGAGATACTTGGGTTATTCAGGTGTTGCAACAAAATCTGTAAGCTGTCATACATTGTGACCCAAGGAGGCACTAAATGTATCTCACCATAGACTATTTTAGGTTTAGGTATGACTCCAGTGAAGTTAGGGTTAGTAGACAGCAGACTTGTGAAGAGACTCCATTAGAGCAGACACTTTGGTCACATTATATGATGGGTCACAGATTTTGTTGCAACAACGTTATAATCTTATTATACATATTACGATGATGATGATGATGATGATTATTATTGTTATTATCATCTAGTCTGATTAAATACTCAAAAGGCTTATTACCAGAATATTTGGAGTACAAGTAAAAACAACTTAATAAATGAGCATTAAACAGGTGGTTATCTCTTCATCATGCAGATCTTGTCTCATTCAGTTTTCTTTTTACTGCTTCTTATTTTTTATAATGAGCAATTTTCATATATCAAAACTGAGTGGTAAAAAAGTAGACATAAGCCTGAAATTCTATGCACATTATGCTCATTTTTGCAAAGCAGAGTTGGACTCAGTGGAGCACAATTTCATTCTATCAGTACTAAAATTTGGTTTTGGCACTAGATTCAGGAACCCGAATTGTAGATTGCATCAGGACATAAATAGTTGAGTTATTGTCCCTAAAAGTACCACCCCAAATTTTAAAATTATTTTAGGAATCCCTCAAGGTTGTCCCATTTCACCATAGCTGTTTAGCTTTATGACTGAGTAGTTAGCCATTCGTCTTAATACTGCAATAAGATACAAAAAATGAATGTAATGGGTGCAAAAGTTATCATTAGCCAGCTAGCTAATGACAAAATATTATTTCTAAAAGATGAATATGATATCCCTATGTCAATTGAAAAAAATGAAAATTTTCAGAAGCCTCGGTGATAACTTTAAACTTAAGTACTGTTTATGTCTTTTATTTGCCATCCATTTTACACAATTAACCTCTTAATATCCACCTAATAAAGCTAACACCTTCTAGTTTCTGAATATATACATGAAAATTTGGTGAGTAAAACACCCAAGCTGCATCAAGCTAAAGCTTCATCAATTCAGACATGACTCAAAGTTGTTTTTTTATTCTCCAAAATAATAAGTCTTTTCAACAGCATAAAGGCATGCTTGCTTGTTCTGGCTGCTTTGTCATGCTACATTTCGACACACTGCTATAACTGTGCTTTGATGAGCGCTACATGGCACCTCTAGAAATATATTTACTGAGAAAAATTGTGGCTTGTTCAATGCTTCTTTTACCCGCTGTAAATATTTCAACACAACAAATCACCGTTTCATAAAACCTGATTTTAGAAAAATATATTGTCAGTAACTGATCTGATGAATTCTGCCTAAAAGCTCTTAGATGATGAACTATTTTGCATAGAGCACAAGTTAAACCCTCCAAATGCAGAATTTATGAAACTGTGCCATACACTCCCTCATGAATTCATTTTTTAATATAATGCAACTACAGGTACTTCTGTACCTCCCTTCAATGTTGGAATTTATTATTGTATTATTATTGTATTATTTCCTCCCATGCCACTAACATTGTGCTCTGTTAATTGAAACATTTTTGTCATGTAATTCTAGATGTACCATATTTTAAATAAATGAAAAATAAATAGAAAGATTGGTTTATAACAGTATTCACAAGGGACAGGTTTTTATTTTAGTAGTCCACTTTCACTTTTCAGCAAGTTGATTTGTATATAAGCTAAATGTTTAGCTGGTGCCAAGCTAACTAAATATGTTTGCAAACTATAAATGTAGGTGGTTTCTTGCTAGCTAAATATTTATTTTAAAACAAATATTTATTTTGTAACCCAGTGCCTCTCTTTCTTCTTAGGTGCCTTTTACATGTCATCAATCTAAGCATTGCATGGCTAGATAACAACATGGAGTTAGGGGACATTTCCAGGCCCCAGTTTACTATGTGGTGTCCAAATCATAAGACAACAAGACAAAGTCAAGGTACGCCCAGGCCACTGGAAAAAAAAATTTGGTTAATTACCCCAAGAACTATAGAAGAAGCACGGTGCCTTGCCATTCATCAGCTGTTATGATGATCCCTCCATCTATGTACATTGAACAGGCTATCAAACATATCAACGGTTTGACGCAGCAAGTTAATGATCTTAAAACAGAGCTGTAAGATCAGACTTTTGATCTACATGAGGAGAGAGACAAAGAATCAAATTTCAGGTTGAATACAAAGCACAGATGGAACAAATCGAAGAACTGGAAAAAAGGTTGGAACATGCACGTCAAATGAGAGTCAAATGTGAAGAGAAAGAGGACTTGCAGGAAACATTTGCTGTAACGCAGCCTACAGGTTCATCAAAGTTACCACGCATTCCCAAAGTTACAGTGAGTGTTCATGTCCAGAACGAGCTTCAGTTCCTCAGGAGGCAGTCTGAGAAAAATGCCTGGAGCAGAGAGAAGCTGGAAGCGGTAGAAGAACAGCGGCTGAGAGTCAACAGATGAAGACTCAAACTGAACATGATTCCAGATTAGAGCAACATGAGGAATTGAGCGAATCTCTTAAGAGTCAAGTTGCAGAACTGAAACCAGAATTTAAAATTTCTCTGAAAAATTAACATCTCGACTATTCCGCACAAACAGAGCTGTCCATGCAAACAGAAGCCTCCATTCAAACAGAGAGGCCCAGACAAACAGGGTTCCAAAGAAGCACAGGTGGTACCACAGTCAGAGAACAGAAGACATGACATAAATTTATGCTTCAGAGCAAACCCGAGCTTCTTTATACATTCTGGCCATCTTCCAAATGTGGGCCACTTTGCAAATAGAAGGTTTCCTTCTTACAGTGGCCAATAGACATACAAAGGCCTGCATGTTGTTAGAGTCACATCATCAAAATCTGACTTCAGTGTCTTCTCTTGTAAATATGTAAATAAGTGTATCAGTTGTAAATGTATGTAAATTCATGTAAAGTATCATATTTGTACAGTAATGAAAAAAAAATTATTTTAAAAAAATATATAAAATGTGTAAAAAAATTTTTAAAAAAAAATGCCCCTAGCAGTGATGCTTTAAACTCGCACCTCTCGTAGATCTTTTCTCGATTTTGGGTACATGAAGTTTGAGTGGGCTATATGTTTTCTGCCTCTTCTGTTGATGTGCCACCTGTAGCTGTGGCCATAAGATCTGTGGTGCCTGTTGTAGCGGAAACCCTGAACCCAGTGGTAGACACCAGCAATAAGGGGTGGCAACAACCCAAGGAAGGACTCCTAATTAGCCTGGCTGGCTTGTGAGGCTCCTAAGGCCAAAAACAGGTACCATGAGGCCCAGTGTGCTGCAGTCCAGGCCGTTGCAAAGGCCAAACCTGACTGGAGTTTGGAGAGACCATGAGGAAGACTACAAGTTCACGTCAATCTGATTCTGGCAATGCCTCCAGAGGGGGAGCAGTACTTCACTTATACTGTATTCAGTGGGAGCGGGGTGCTGTTGACCTTGAATGAGGACACTGTCAGACAGTGGAATGAGCACTTTGAGGATCTCCCCAACCCAGCTGTCAAATGGAAGCAAAGGCTAGGGTCGTTGCTTCAGACTCCATGGTTGAGGGGTTTCAGAGGTGGATGAGATGCAGTCTGAGATCCCCAGGTCTTTGGATTTTGTCAGGCTGTTGCAGTTACCACACCTCTTCGACAATAGGTGGCTGTCATGCACAGTGCCCCTCAGGGTTGAATAGAATACCAAAAGATTTACTGAATTCACTGAGTAGCAAGAGAACCAATATTTTATGATAAATATACTTAACGAAAATTAAAATATGATGCAGTGAATCTACTCCTGAAAGTTTTTTTTTTTTAATCAAAATGTTACTTAAGTCAGTGTAACTGAGTAAAGGTGACTAGTTACTACCCGGCTCTGGTGCCCCTGGACTGGATGGTGGTCCCCTCCACAGGAAGGGGGACGGAAGGGTGATTTTCAACTCAAGGGGAATCACATTTCTCAGCCTCTCTGGGAAGGCCCACGCCAGGGTACTGGATAGAAGAGTCTGGCTGACTGTCATACCTTGGCTTCGGGATGAGCAGTGTGGTTTTTTTGTCTTGGCTGGAACAGTAGACCAGCTCTATATCATCAGGGTGCTTGAGGGTTCATGGGAGTTTGCTGAACTGGTCCACATATATTTTTGGACTTGAAAAAGACAATCAACTGTGTCCTTCAAGGTGCCCTATGCAGGTACAAAGTCAGAGGCCCTTTGACTAGGGGCCATCGAGTTGCTGCACAAGAGCAGGACTCTGGTCCACATTGCCAGCATTTAGTTGGATCTGTTCCCATTACATGCTGGAACAGTGCAGAGCTGCTCTCTGGGCTGGTCCTCTCCATAACCTTTATTTACAGGTTTTCTAGCACATCCAAGGAGGGGATAGGGTTTGGGGACCAGTAGATCTCCCCCCTGCTTGTTCTACTGGCTGGGACAAAGATTAGCTCCTCCAAGTCTGGTTCTCGACCACAAAATCTGATTTTTCCTCTTAAGGCCGCAGGTGAGCTCCTGTCTTGAGTTGACGACAGTGGTGTCGGATGCAGAAGTTTTCCCTGCAACTGGAGGGTTGTCACTTAAAGCCCCAGCTCTGGCTTTTAGTGTCGTTGTGTACATGGGCAAGACCGTTCACCCTCATTGCCTACTGATGGTTATCAGAGGGCCAGGTGGCACCAGCCACAGCATGGTTTAGGTTATTGCTTCCTGGAGAGGGCATTCTTAGAGCTGGGTGAACTCAGAATCAGGTACGATCTATTCGGAGATTGTCAGATCCAGATCATCTGCAGCTTTTACACTCCATGTGGCTTTTCCCTCATTCTGGCCATGTTCAGCACAAACAACAGTCTACACGAGGAAGTAGAAAACACAGCAGTAATCAGCAGTCATTTATTTGCAGGAGTCTTTTGCAAGAGAACTTACAACATACACTATTTTCAAAAAGCATCTAAAAAAACTGGCTCATAACACATTAGTCATGTCATCATTAGTTGAATGTCTATGATTAACAAGCCATGCTGCTACTTGTGTTTCTGCTGTGTGTATGTACATATGTTTATTTGTATATGTATGTATATATAAGTGTATGAGTACGTATGTATGTACGTATGTATGTA